>NW_025968702.1:19405-21344 GCF_021869965.1 Rhincodon typus | reverse complement strand
TAGTCAAACCAGCATCAAAAGTTAGGTCATTTGGTGAAGTTGAGATATTTGACTTATGAAGTGCTTTCCCCACTGAAATAAGCATGTTAGTCAAAACAGCAGCAAAAGTTCAGTGTCTTGTTGAAGTTGAGATTTTGGTCTTCTGCTATGCTTATATCGCTGAAATAAGCACGTTAGTCAAAACAAAATCAAAAGTTGTGGCATTTGGTGAAGTTCAGACTTTGATCTTCTGAAGTGCTTAACTCGCTGAAATGCGTATGTTAGTCAATCTAACATCAAAAATTGCGTCATTTGGTGATGTTCAGATTTTCGTCTTCTGAAGTGCTTATCTCATTGAAATAAGAATTTTAATCCTACCAGCATCAAAAATTATGCCATTTGGTGAAGTTGAGATTTTTGCCTTCTAAAGTGCTTATCTGACTCAAATAAGCATGTTAGTCAAAACAACATTAAAAATTGAGTCATTTGTTGAAGTTAAGATTTCAGGCTTCTCAAGTGCTTGACTCACTGAAATAAGCATTTCAGTCGAATTCGCATCAAATATCAAGTCATTTGATGAAGTTGAGATTTTTGACCTCTGTAGTGCTCATCTCACTGAAATCAGCATTTTCGTCAAACCAGCATCAAAAGTTTTGCCCTTTGGTGAAGTTTAGATTTTAGTCTTCTGATGTGCTTATCTCGCTGAAATAAGCACGTTATTCAAAACAACATCAAAAATTGTGTCATTTGGTGAAGTTGAGATTATTGACTCTGAAATGCTTCTATCAAACAAATATGCATGTTAGTCAAACAAACATATAAACTTGGGTCATTTTTGAAGTTCAGAGTTTGGACTTCTCAAATGCTTAACTCGCTGAAAGAAGCATTTTAATCCAACCAGCATCAAAAGTTCAGTCATTTGGTGAAGTCGAGATTTTAGCCTTCTGTAGTGCTTAAGTCGCTGAAGTAAGCATGTTAGTCAGAACAACATCAAAATTTGAGACATTTGGTGAAGTTGAAATTTTGATCTTCTGACGTGTTTATCTCAATGAAATAAACATGTCATTCAAACCAATATCAAAAACTAACTCATTCGGTGAAGTTCAGATATTGGTCTTCTGATGTACTTATCTGAGTGAAATAAGTATGTTCGTCAAAACAGTATCAAAAATTAACTCATTTATTGACGTTGAGATTTTTGACTTCTGAAGTTCTTAAATCGCAGAAATAAGCATGTTAGTCAAACCAACATCAACACTTGAGTCATTTGGTGAAGTTCAGATTTTGGTTTTCTGAAGTGCATATCTCACTGAAATAAACATGTTAGTCAAAACAGCATTAAAAATTAAGTAATTTGGTGAAGTTGCGACTTTTTAGTTCTGAAAGGCTTATCTAACTCACGTAAGGTTAGTCTATCCAACATCAAAACTTGAGTCATTTGGTGAAGTTCTTATTTTGGCCATCTGAATTGCTTATCTCACTCAAATATGCATGTTTCTCAAAACAACATCAAAAGTTGAGTCATTTGGTGAAGTTGAGATTCTTCTCTTCTGAAGTGCTTATTTCACTGGAGAAGACGATTAGTCAATCCAACATCAAAATTTGAGTCATTTAGTGAAGTTCAGGTTTTGGTATTCTGAAGTGCTTGTCTCACTGAAATAAGCTGGTATGTTAGTCAAAACAGCATGGAAAATTAAGTCATTTGGCGAAGTGGAGATTTTTGACTTCTGAAGTGCTTATCTGACTGAAATAAGCATGTTCGTCAGAACAACATCAACATTAAAGTCATTTGGTGAAGATGAGATTTTTGACCTTTGAAGTGCTTATCTGACTGAAATAAGCATTTTCGTGAAATCAACGTCAAAAGTTAGATCATTTGATGAAGTGTAGATTTTAGTCTTCTGATGTGCTTATTTCGCGAAATAAGCGTTTTATTCAAACCAGCATCAAAAGTTGAGTG
>NW_025968702.1:17702-18905 GCF_021869965.1 Rhincodon typus | reverse complement strand
CTGCACTGCCAGAGGGTCAACAATGAAGAAGAGCAGCGCTGTTAATGTAATAGGGTCAGAACTAAGTCAGCGCCTCATTATCAAAGGGTCAGTACTGAGCCGGTGTCTCATTGTAAGGTGTTCAGAACTGAGTCAGTCCTGTGGTAGTGCAGCACTGTCAGAGGGTCAGTACTGAGGGAGAGCATCATTTTCAGTGGGTCAGGACTGAGTGTGTGCCTTGTTGTAAGTGGGTCACTTCTGAGGCAGTATGTCATTGTTGAATGGTCAGTCCAGAGTGAGTACTTTATTGTCAGATAGTCAATGCTGAGGCAGTGCCACCTTCCCGGTCAGTATTGCGGTAATGCTTCATTGTAAGGAGGTCAGAATTGAGGGATTGGCAGATTTAGAGGGTCAGTACTGAGGCAGTGCAGAACCGTCAGAGGGTCAGTACTTGAGGAGAACCCTACCAACAGAAGGTCAATACTAATGGAGTGTCACATTTTCAATGGCTCAGTATTGAGGAATCACCTCATTATCAGAGGGTCAGTCCTGAGGCAGTGCCTCATTGTCAGAAGATCGGTGCTGAGGCAGTGCCACATTCTCAGAGGATCAATATTAAGGTTTAGAATTGAGGGAGTGCTGTATGATTATGTCACTCTGACAATGAGGCACTCCCTCAGGAATAAGCCTCTGACAATAATGCATTTTCTCAGTTCTGAATCTCTGACAAGGAAGCACTCCCTCAGTGCTAACCCTCTAACAGTGCTTCAATACCTCAGTATGGACCCTCTGTCAATGAAGCACTCGCTGATTTCTGACCCTCTGATAGTGCTGCAATAGCTTACTAATGACTTTCTAATTATGTGCCTCCTACCCCATTTCTAAATCTATTACATTGAGGCACTGCCTCAGAACTGACCCACTGGCTATAAGATTTTCCCTCAGTAATGACCCTCTAAATGTGAGGCACTTCCTTAATTCTGACCCACTTAGGCACTACCTCAGTATTCACACTTTAATATAGAGGCACTGCCTCAGAATTGACATGCTGACAATGGGGCACTTGCTCAGGACAGACCCACTGATAGAGCTGGAGGTTTGATATCAGGGCAGTGCTGCACATCGAGCCGGTCAGTGTTAAGGGAGTGCCGCACTGTCAGTGGACCAATATTTTGGGAGTGCCACGCTGTCAGAGGGTCACTTTTAATGGAGTGCTGCACTTTT
>NW_025968702.1:13008-17202 GCF_021869965.1 Rhincodon typus | reverse complement strand
TTGAGACATTTGGTGAAGTTGAAATTTTGATCTTCTGACGTGCTTATCTCAATGAAATAAGCATGTCATTCAAACCAATATCAAAAACTAACTCATTCGGTGAAGTTCAGATATTGGTCTTCTGATGTACTTATCTGAGTGAAATAAGTATGTTAGTCAAAACAGTATCAAAAATTAACTCATTTGTTGACGTTGAGATTTTTGACTTCTGAAGTTCTTAAATCGCAGAAATAAGCATGTTAGTCAAACCAACATCAACACTTGAGTCATTTGGTGAAGTTCAGATTTTGGTTTTCTGAAGTGCATATCTCACTGACATAAGCATGTTAGTCAAAACAGCATTAAAAATTAAGTAATTTGGTGAAGTTGAGACTTTTTAGTTCTGAAAGGCTTATCCAACTCAAGTAAAGTTAGTCTAACCAACATCAAAACTTGAGTCATTTGGTGAAGTTCTTATTTTGGCCTTCTGAAGTGCTTATCTCACTCAACTATGCATATTACTCAAAACAACATACTAAGTTGAGTTATTGGGTGAAGTCGAAATTCTTCACTTCTGATTTGTTTATTTCACTGGAGGAAGCCTGTTAGTCAATCTAACATCAAAATTTGAGTCATTTAGTGAAGTTCAGATTTTGGTCTACTGATATGCTTATCTCGCTGAAATAAGAATTTTATTCAACCAGCATCAAATTTGAGTATCTTGGTGAAATTGAGATTTTTGTCTTCTTATATGCTTAACGATTGCTGAAATTAGCACGTTAGACAAAATAACATCAAAAGTTGAGTCATTTGGTGTAGTTGCGATTTTGATCTTCTGAAGTGCTTAACTCGCTGAAATAAGCATGTTAGTCAAACGAACAACAAAACTTGAGTCATTTGGTGAAGTTCAGATTTTGGTTTTCTGCAGTGCTTATCTTACTGAAATAAGCATGTTAGACAAAACAGCTTAAAAATTTGAGCTTAAAAAGCTTTTCTGATGAAGGGTCTCGGCCTGAAACGTCAGCCTTTCTGCTCCTGTGATGCTGCTTGGCCTGCTGTGTTTATCAAGCCCTGCATCTTGTTGTCTCGGATTCTCCAGCATCTGCAGTTCCTACTATCTCTGATTCAATTTTAACCCCACTGGGAAGCCTCTTCTGAGGATGCGTAGCCTGAAGAAGTTACCCTCCTCCCTCCGGACAAACCTCAGGGGATCTCGGTCCCACTGCAACTCTCTCGTAATCTCTTCGGCCCTGAAACTGCTCGACCATGTCCTGAAGCAAACCAGGTACTACAGGCACATCACCTTTCTTAGTGCCTGCCTACGGAACCAGATCATCCCCAATGGTCTACAATCCACATTCAAGCCTTTCCAATTTGGCCCCAACCGTGACAATATCTACATTCAGAGCATTGAGGTCCTTCAGAAGCGTTTCTCCCTGTGACTCCTGAAACACACACTTGCAGCAATGCGCCGTCAAAAAAAGCATTTCTGATGAAGGGTCGAGGCCCGAAACTTCAGCCTTCCTGCGACTATGATGATGCTTGGCCTGCTGTGTTCATCCAGCCATGCACCTTGTTGTCTCTTAAAAAGTTGACTCAAATAAGCATGTTAGTCAAAACAGCATCAACATTGAAGTCATTTGGTGAAGATGAGATTGTTGACTTCTGAAGTGCTTATCTCACTGAAATAAGCATTTCAGTCAAATCAGCATCAAAAGTTTGATCCTTTGGTGAAATTGACATTTTGGTTTTCTGATATGCTTATCTCGCTGAAATGAGAATTTCATTCAAACCAGCATCAAATGTTGAGTGACTTGGTGAAATTGAGATTTTGGTCTTTTGATATGCTTATCTCGCTGAAATATGCACGTTAGTCAAAACAACATCAAAAGTTGAGTCATTTGGTGGAGTTACGATTTTGATCATCTGAAGTGTTTAACTCACTGAAATAAGCATGTTCGTCAAACGAACATAAAAAAATTGTGTCATTTGATGAATTTCAGATTTTAATATTCTGAAGTGCTTCACTCGCAGAAATATGCATTTTAGTCAAACCAGAATCAAAAATCAAGTCATTTGGTGAAGTTCAAATTTTTGACTTCTGAGGTGCTTAACTCGCTGAAATAAGCATTTTAATTTAACCAGCATCAAAAGTTAGGTCATCTGGTGAAGGTGAGATTTTAGTCTTCTGATACGCTTATCTCGCTGAAATAAGCATGTCAGTCAAAACAACATCAAAACTTGAGTCATTTGGTGAAGTTCAGATTTTGGTCTTCTGAAGTGCTTATCTGAGTGAAATGAGCATGTTAGTCAAAACAGCATCAACACTGCAGTCATTGAGTGAATATGAGATTTTTGACTTCTGAAGGGCTTATCTCATTGAAATAAGCATTTTAGTCAAACCAGCATCAAAAGTTGAGTGTCTTGGTGAAATTGAGATTTTGGTCGTCTGATATGCTTATCTCGCTGAAATAAGCACGTTAGTCAAAACAACATCAAAAGTTGAGTAATTTGGTGAAGTTGAGATTTTGATCTTCTGAAGTGCTAAACTCGCTGAAATAAGCATGTTAGTCCAACGAACATAAAAAATTGTGTCATTTGATGAAGTTCAGATTTTAATCTTCTGAACTGCGTACCTCGCAGAAATAAGCATCTCAGTCGAACCAGAATCAAAAATCAAGTCATTTGGTGAAGTTCAGATTTTTGGCTTCTGAAGTGCTTAAATCGCTGAAATAAGCATTGTAACTGTAATAGCATCAAAAGCTAGGTCACCTGGTGAAGTTGAGATTTTACTCTTCTGATATGCTTATCTCGCTGAAATACGCACGTTCGTCAAAACAACATGAAAACTTGAGTCCTTTGGTGAAGTTGAGATTTTTGATTTCTGACGTGCTTATCTCACTGAAATAAGCATGTTAGTTAAACCGCCATCAACACTTGATTCATTTGGTGAAGTTCAGATGTTGGTCTCCTGAAGAGCTGAACTGGCTGAAATAAGCATTTTATTCCAAACAGCATCAAAAGTTGAGTCATTTGGTGAAGTTGAGATCTGAGCCTTCTGAAGTGCTTAAATCGCTGAAATAAGCATGTTAGTAAAAACTGCATTAAAAATAAAAACATTTGGTGAAGTTGAGATTTTTGACTTCTGAAGTGTTTATCTCACTCAAATAAGCATGTTCGTCTAACCAACATCAAAACTTGAATCATTTGTTGAAGTTCAGATTTTGGTCTTTTGTTGTGCTTATCTGAGTGAAAGAAGCATGTCAGTCAAAACAGCATAAAAAAAAATAAGTCATTTGGTGAAGTTCAGATTTTGGTCTTCTAAGTGCTTATCTCACTCAAATATGCATGTTACTCAAAACAACATCATAAGTTGTGTCATTTGGTGAAGTCGAGATTGTTCACTTCTGAAGTGTTTATTTCACGGGAGGAAGCTTGTTAGTCAATCCAACATCAAAATTTGAGTCATTTAGTGAAGTTCAGATTTTGGACTTCTGAAGTGCTTTTCCCACGGAAATAAGCATGTTCGACAAAACAGCATTAAAATGTTGATTGACTTGTTGAAATTGAGATTTTGGTCTTCCGCTATGCCTACCTCGCTGAAATAAACACGTTAGTCAAAACAATATCAAATGTTTTGGCATTTGGTGAAGTTGAGATATTGATCTTCTGAAGTGCTTAACTCGCTGAAATGAGCATGTTAGTCAAACGAGCATAAAAAATTGACTCATTTGCTGCAGTTCAGATTTTTGGCTTCTGAGGTGCTTGACTCGCTGAAATATGCATTTTAATTCAACCAGCACCAAAAGTTAGGTCATCTGGTGAAAGTTAGATTTTAGTCTTCTGATATGCTTATGTCGCTGAAATAAGCACGTTAGTCAAAACATCATCAAAAGTTGACTCATTTGGTGAAGTTGAGATTTTGATCTTCTGAAGTGCTCAACTCGCTTAAATAAGCATGTCAGTCAAACAAAGAGAAAAAATTGTGTCATTTGGTGAAGTTCAGATTTTTGACTTCTGAGCTGCTGAACTCGCTGAAATAAGCATTTTAATTTAACCAGCATCAAAAGTTAGGTCATCTGGTGAAAGTGAGATTTTAGTCTTCTGATATGCTTATCTCGCACGTTAGTCAAAACAACTTCATCAGCCACTGGTTAATAAACCCTAAAACACAGGCGCCCCAGTGTAAAACCTTGAAATACAGAGCCCCCTGTA
>NW_025968702.1:11925-12508 GCF_021869965.1 Rhincodon typus | reverse complement strand
GCTGGTTGGATTAAAATGCTTCTTTCAGCGAGTTAAGCATTTGAGAATTCCAAACTCTGAACTTCAAAAATGACTTAAGTTTATATGTTTGTTTGACTAACATGCTTATTTGTTTGATAGAAGCATTTCAGAGTCAATAATCTCAACTTCACCAAATGACACAATTTTTGATGTTGTTTTGAATAACGTGCTTATTTCAGCGAGATAAGCATATCAGAAGACTGAAATCTCAACTTCACCAAAGGGCAAAACTTTTGATGCTGGTTTGACGAAAATGCTTATTTCAGTGAGATGAGCACTACAGAGGTCAAAAATCTCAACTTCATCAAATGACTTGATTTTTGATGCTAATTCGACGAAAATGCTTATTTCAGTGAGTTAAGCACTTGAGAAGCTTAAAATCTGAACTTCAACAAATGACTCAATTTTTAATGTTGTTTTGATTAACATGTTTATTTGAGTGAGATAAGCACTTCAGAAGTCAAAAATCTCAAATTCACCAAATGACTCAACTTTAGATGTTGTTTTTACTAACATGCTTATTTGAGTGAATATAGCACTTCGGAAGGCAAAAATCTCAACT
>NW_025968702.1:10262-11425 GCF_021869965.1 Rhincodon typus | reverse complement strand
GCATCATAAATTAAGTCATTTGGTGAAGTTGAGATTTTTGCATTCTGACGTCCTTAACTCGCTGAAATAAGCATGTTCGTCATAACACCATCAAAAGTTGAGTCATTTGGTGAAGTTGAGATTTTTGACTACTGAAATGCTTATCCCACTGAAATAAGAATTTTAAACAAACCAGTATCTAAAGTTAGGTCATTTGGTGAAGGTGAGATTTTAGTCTTCTGATATGCTTATCTCGCTGAAATAAGCAGGTTCGCCAAAACAACACCAAATGCTGAGTCATTTGGTGATGTTGAGATTTTTGACTTCTGAAGTGCTTATCTCACTGATGTTAGCATATTAGTCAAACCAACATCAAAAAAACGATTTATTTGGTGTAGTTCAGATTTTTGTCTTCTGAAGTGTTTAACTCTGTGAAGTAAGCATTTTAGTACAACCCGCATGAAAAATGAAGTCATTTGCTTAAGTTGAGCTTTTTGCCTTCTGAAGTGCTTATCTCACTCAAATATGCGTGTTAATCAAAGTAACATCATAAGTTGAATCATTCGGTGAAGTCGAGATTTTTCACTTCTGAAGTGCTTATCTCACTGGAGGAAGCCTGTTAGTCAATCAAACATCAAAGCTTGAGTCATTTCGTGAAGTTCAGATTTTGGATTTCTGAAGTGCTTATCGTACTGAAATAAGCATGCTAGTTAAAACAGCATTAAAAATTAAGTCATTTGGTGCAGTTGAGATTTTTGACTGCTAAAGTGCTTATCTCACTGAAATAAGCATGTTAATCTAACCAGCATCAAAACTTGAGTCATTTGGTGAAGTTCTGATTTTGGTTTCCTGAAGTGCTCATCTCACTGAAATAAGCATGTTAGTCAAAACAGCATGAATAACTAAGTCATTTGGTGAAGTTGAGATATTTGCCTTCTGAAGTGCTTATCTGACTCGAATAAGCATGTTTGTCTAACCAACATCAAAACTTGAGTCATTTGGTGAAGTTCAGATTTTGGTCATCTGAAGTGACAATCTGAGTGAAACAAGCATATCAGTCAAAACAGAATAAAAAATGAAGTCATTTGGTGAAGTTCAGATTTTGGTCTTCTGAAGTGCTTATCTCTCTGATATAAGCATTTTAGTCAAATCAGCATCAAAAGTTAGGTCCTTTGGTGAGTTTG
>NW_025968702.1:8523-9762 GCF_021869965.1 Rhincodon typus | reverse complement strand
TTCTGATCACATTACATTGAGGCACTGCTTCAGATTGGACCCTTCGTACTCACCCACTGACAGTGCTGACTACATGTACTGAATGTCTAAAATGTGAGCACTCCCTTGATTCTGACTCTCACAATGAGGTACTCGATCAGTACCAATGCTCTGACAGTGAAGCACTTCCTCCAAACTGACCTGCTGACAACGAGGCAGTCCCTCAGGACTAGTCTTCTGATTGATCTGCGGTGCCTCCGTACAGATTATCTAAACGTGTACGACCCCTTCAATCCCTACCCTCTTACAATGAGACAGTGCCTCAGTAATGACCCTCTGACAATGAGGCAATGCCTCAGAACTGACCCACTTAGAGTGCTGCACTACCACAGAACTGACCATCGAAGCATGTGGCACACTCCGATCCGACCCCCTTACAATCAGGTACTGCCTCTGTATTGACCCTCTGACAATGATGTACACCCTCTGTCCTGTACGTTTCACAAACAGGCACTGACTCAGTAATAACTCCCGATAATGAGGCATTCTATCGGGACTGATCATATGATATTAAGGCACCTGTTCAGTCCTGACCATATGATAAGGAAGCATTCCCACAGTTCTAAACCACTGACAGTGCTGTCATACCTCAGGACAGACCCTCCCATCATGTGACACTGCTTCAATTTTGACATCTGCGTAATGAGGCACTGCCTCAATCCTGACCCTCTGACAATAATGCACTCCCACATTTCTGACGATCTGACAATGAGGCTTTCGTTCAACATTTACACTGTGATAGACCTGTAAAATCTCAGCACTGGCTGTCCAATCAAGAGGCACATCCTCAATTCTAACCCTGTTGCAATGAGGTATTGCTTCAGTATTGACCCTCTGCCTCTGTGTCATTTTAAACACGATGTTATCTGTCTTCGGAGAGTCCACAAAACCATTTTGAATTCAAAGTAATCGTTTGAAAGATGGTTAAGTAGTAACAGTGCTGTTTTAACGGTGTTTTTAATAAATTTCAGGTAATTTCTGGACACATCAAATCACAAAATTAGAGAAGGGGAAGGGGCCATTTGGCCCATCATACTGAGTTGCCTCTATCATCACATGCAAATCTTTTTTCCGCCTGTCACTGCACACCATTTTCATCCAATGTCCTCTGTATGTCTCCATTGAAACTCATTCATCACACTTACAGCAGTGCACTCCATAACCGAACTACACACTGTGTGATAAAGCTCTTCTACGAGC
>NW_025968702.1:4321-8023 GCF_021869965.1 Rhincodon typus | reverse complement strand
GGGATAAGCACTTCAGAAGTCAAAAATCTCAAATTCACCAAATGCCTCAACTTTTGATGGTGTTATGACAAACATGCTTATTTCAGCGAGTAAAGGATGTCAGAACGCAGAAATCTCAAATTCACCAAATGACTTAATTTATGATGCTGGTTAAATTAAAATGATTATTTCAGCGAGTTCAGTATATCAGAAGACTAAAATCTCAAACTCACCAAAGGACCTAACTTTTGATGCTGATTTGACTAAAATGCTTATTTCAGAGAGATAAGCTCTTCAGAAGACCAAAATCTGAACTTCACCAAATGACTTAATTTTTTATTCTGTTTTGACTGATATGCTTATTTCACTCAGATTAGGCCCTTCAGATGACCAAAATCTGAACTTCACCAAATGACTCAAGTTTTGATGTTGGTTAGACAAACATGCTTATTCGAGTCAGATAAGCACTTCAGAAGGCAAATATCTCAACTTCACCAAATGACTTAGTTATTCATGCTGTTTTGACTAACATGCTTATTTCAGTGAGATGAGCACTTCAGGAAACCAAAATCAGAACTTCACTAAATGACTCAACTTTTGATGTTGGTTAGACTAACATGCTTAACACTTCAGAAGTCAAAAATCTCAACTGCACCAAATGACTTAATTTTTAATGCTGTTTTAACGAGCATGCTTATTTCAGTACGATAAGCACTTCAGAAATCCAAAATCTGAACTTCACGAAATGACTCAAGTTTTGATGTTGGATTGACGAACAGGCTTCCTCCAGTGAGATAAGCACTTCAGAAGTGAAAAATCTCGACTTCACCGAATGACTCAACTTATGATGTTGCTTTAATTAACACTCATATTTGAGTGAGATAAGCACTTCAGAAGTCAAAAATATCAACTGCTCCAAATGAATCAACCTTTTATGTTGATTTGCAAAACGTGCTTATTTCAGCGAGTTTAGCATATCAGAAGACGAAAATCTCAACTTCAGCAAATGACTCAACTTTTGATGCTGATTTGATTGACATGCTTATTTCAGTGGGATAAGCACTTCAGAAGACAAAAATCTCAAATTCACCAAATGCCTCAACTTTTGATGGTGTTATGACAAACATGCTTATTTCAGCGAGTTAAGGACGCCAGAACGCAAAAATCTCAAATTCACCAAATGACTTAATTTATGATGCTGGTTAAATTAAAATGATTATTTCAGCGAGTTCAGTATATCAGAAGGCTCAAATCTCAAACTCACCAAAGGACATAACTTTTGATGCTGATTTGACTAAAATGCTCATTTCAGAGAGATAAGCACTTTAGAAGACCAAAATCTAAACTTCACCAAATGACTCAATTTTTTATTCTGTTTTGACTGATATGCTTATTTCACTCAGATAGGCACTTCGGATGACCAAAATCTGAACTTCACGAAATGACTCAAGTTTTGATGTTGGATTTACTAACAGGCTTCCTCCAGTGAGATAAGCACTTCAGAAGTGAAAAATCTCGACTTCAGCGAATGATTCAACTTATGATGTTACTTTGATTAACACGCATAATTGAGTGAGATAAGCACTTCACAAGGCAAAAAGCTCAACTTAAGCAAATGACTCAATTTTTCATGCGGGTTGTACTAAAATGCTTACTTCACAGAGTTAAACACTTCAGAAGACAAAAATCTGAACTTCACCAAATAAATCGTTTTTTTTTTGATGTTGGTTTGACTAATATGCTAACATCAGTGAAATAAGCACTTCAGAATTCAAAAATCTCAACATCACCAAATGACTCAGCGTTTGGTGTTGTTTTGGCTGACGTGCTTATTTCAGCGAGATAAGCATATCAGAAGACTAAAATCTCACCTTCACCAAATGACCTAACTTTAGATACTAGTTTGTTTAAAAGTCTTATTTCAGTGGGATAAACATTTCAGAAGTCTAAAATCTCAACTTCACCAAATGACTCAACTTTTGATGGTGTTATGACGAACATGCTTATTTCAGCGAGTTAAGGACGTCAGAACGCAAAAATCTCAACTTCACCAAATGACTTAATTTATGATGCTGGTTAAATTAAAATGATTATTTCAGCGAGTTAAGCATATCTGAAGACTAAAATATCAAACTGACCAAAGGACCTCACTTTTGATGCTGATTTGACTAAAATGCTTACTTCAGTGAAATAAGCACGGCAGAATACCAATATCTCACTTCACCAAAAATGTTAGTTTTTGATGTTGGTTTGAATGACATGCTTATTTCAGCGAGTTAAGCTCTTCAGAAGGCTAAAATCTCAACTTCACCAAATGACACAACTTTTGATGCTGGTTGGTTTAAAATGCTTATTTCAGCGATTTAAGCTCTTCAGAACACCAATGCCTGAACTTCACCAAATGAATCTAGTTTTGATGATGGTTTGACGAACATGCTTATTTGAGTGAGAGAAGCATTTCTGAAGTCAAAAATCTCAACTTCAACAAATGAGTCAACATTTGATGTTGTTTTGACGAACATGCTCATGTCAGCGAGTTAACCACTTCAAAAGGCTAAAATCTCAACTTCACCAAATGACACAACTTTTGATGCTGGTTGTTTTAAAATACTTATTTCAGCGTGTCAAGCTCTTCATAAAACCAAAACCTGAACTTCGCCAAATGTCTCTAGTTTTCATGATGGTTTGACTAACATGCTTATTTGAGTGAGATAAGCATTTCAGAAGTCAAAAATCTCAACTTCACCAAATGACTCAACGTTTGATGTTGTTTTGACTAACGTGCTTGTTTCAGCGAGATAAGCATATCAGAAGACTGAAATTTCAACTTTACCAAAGGACATAACTTTTGATGCTGGTTTGAATTAAATGCTTATTTCTGTCAGATGAGCACTACAGAAGTCAAAAATCTCAACTTCACCAAAAGACTTGATTCTTGATGCTGGTTCGAATAAAATGCTTATTTCAGTGAGTTAAGCACTCGAGAACTAAAACCTGATTTTAACCAAATGACTCAATTTTTAATGTTATTTCGACTAACATGCTCATTTGAGTGAGACAAGGACTTCAGAAGTCAAAAATTTCAACTTCACCAAATGACTAAACTATTGATGTTGTTTTGAATAACATGCTCATTTCAGCGTGGTGAGCAATTCAGCAGGCAAAAATATCAACTCCACCGAATGATTTAATTTTTAATGCTGTGTGGATTATAACGCTTAAATCAGGGAGATAAGCAGTTCAGAAGACAAAAATCTGAACTTCACCAAATAACTCAATTTTTGATGTTAGTTTGACTAACGTGCTTATTTCAGCGAGATAAGCATAGCAGAAGACCAAAAACTCAACTTCAACAAGACACTCAACTTTTTATGCTGTTTTGACAACATGCTTATTTTAGTGAGATGAGCACTTCAGATGACAAAAATCTGAACTTCTCTAAATGACTCAAATTTTGATATTGGATTGACTAACAGGCTTCCTCCAGTGAGGTAAGCACTTCAGAAGTGAAAAATCTCGACTTCACCAAATGACTCAACTTTTGATGTTGTTTTCAGTAACATGCATATTTGAATGAGATAAGCAATTCAGAATTTCAAACTAAGAACTTCACCAAATGACTCAAGTTGTGATGTTGGTTAGACTAACATGCTTATTTGAGTGAGATATGCATTTTAGAAGTCAAAATTCTCAACTTCACCAAATGACTTAATTATTGATGCT
>NW_025968702.1:2571-3821 GCF_021869965.1 Rhincodon typus | reverse complement strand
TTTTGACTAACACGCTTATTTCTCTCAGATAATCACATCGGAAGACCAATATCTCAACTTCACCAAATGAGTTGGTTTTTGATGTTGGTTTGAATGACATGTTGATTTCTTTGAGATAAGCACGTCAGAAGATCAAAATCTCAACTTCACCAAATGACTCAACTTTTGATGTTGGTTTGACTAACATGCTTATTTGAGTGAGATAAGCACTTCAGAAGTCTAAAATCTGAACATCACTTACTGGCTCAAATGTTGGTGTTGGATTGACTAACAGGCTTCCTCCAGTGAGGTGAGCACTTCAGAAGTGAAGAATATCGACTTCACCAAATGACTCAATGTTGATGTTGTTTTGAGAATCATGCATATTTGAATGAGTTAAGCACTTCAGAAGGCCAAAATAAGAACTTCACCAAATGACTCAAGTTTTGATGTTGGTCAGACCAACATGCTTACTGGAGTGAGATAAGCACTTCAGAAATCAAAAATCTCAATTTCACGGAATGACTCAACTTTTTGATGTTGTTTTGACTAACGTGCTTATTTCAGCAAGATAAGCATATCGGAAGACAAAAATCTCACCTGCACCAAATGGCAAAATTTTGGATGCTGGTACGTTCTAAATGCTTATTTCAGCGGGATAAGTACTTCAGATAACAAAAATCTGAACTTCACCAAAAGACTCATTTTTTTGATGTTGGTTTGACTAACATGCTTATTTTAGCGAGTTAAGAACTTCAGATGATCAAAATCACAACTTCACCAAATGACACAACTATTGATTTTGTTTTGAGTAACGTGCTTATTTCAGCGAGATATGGAATATCAGAAGACCAAAATCTCAATTTCACCAATATACTCAACTTTTGATGCTGTTTTCACTGAAATGCTTATTTCAGTGACATAAACATATGAGAAGACTGCATTCTCAACTTCACCAAAGGACCTAACTTTTGATGTTGATTTGACTAAATGCTTGTTTCAGTGAGATAAGCATTTCAGAAATCATAAATCTCAACTTCACCAAATGACTCAACTTTTGATGTTGTTTTGACAAACATGCTTATTTCAGTGAGATAAGCATATAAGAAGACTAAAATCTCATCTTCACCAAACGACATAACTTTTGATCCTGATTTGACTAAAACGCTTATTTCAGTGAGATAAGAACTTCAGAAGTCAAAAATTTCAGCTTCTCCAAATGACTTAATTTTTGATGCTGTTTTGACTAACATACTTAGTTAACTCTGACA
>NW_025968702.1:811-2071 GCF_021869965.1 Rhincodon typus | reverse complement strand
AATGTTAGTTTTTGATGTTGGTTTGAATGACATGCTTATTTCAGCGAGTTAAGCACTTCAGAAATCAAAAATCTCAACTTCACAAAAGCACCTAACGTTGGACGCTGGTTGGACTGAAATGTTTTTTTCAGTTCGAACAGCACATCAGAATTCAAAAATCGCAACTTCACCATCTGACTTAATTTTTGATGGCGTTTTGACTCGCATGCTTCTTTCACACAGATAAGCACTTCAGAGTAGCAATACCACACTCCACCAAAAATGTTAGTTTTTGATGTTGGTTTGAATGACATGCTTATTTCAGCGATTTAAGCTCTTCAGAACACCAATACCTGAACTTCACCAAATGAATCTAGTTTTGATGATGGTTTGAGGAACATGCTTATTTGAGTGAGAGAAGCATTTCAGAAGTCAAAAATCTCAACTTCAACATATGAGTCAACATTTGATGTTGTTTTGACGAACATGCTCATGTCAGCGAGTTCAGCACTTCAAAAGGCTAAAATCTCAACTTCACCAAATGACTCAACGTTTGATGTTGTTTTGACTAACGTGCTTGTTTCAGCGAGATAAGCATTTCAGAAGACTGAAATTTCAACTTTTCCAAAGGACATAACTTTTGATGCTGGTTTGACTTAAATGCTTATTTCCGTCAGATGAGCACGACAGAAGTCAAAAATCTCAACTTCATCAAAAGACTTGATTCTTGATGCTGGTTTGACTAAAATGCTTATTTCAGTGAGTTCAGCACTCGAGAACTGAAGCCTGATTTTAACCAAATGACTCAATTTTTAATGTTATTTCGACTAACATGCTCATTTGAGTGAGACAAGGACTTCAGAAGTCAAAAATTTCAACTTCACCAAATGACTAAACTTTTGATGTTGTTTTGAATAACATGCTTATTTCAGCGTGGTGAGCAATTCAGCAGGCAAAAATATCAATGATTTAATTTTTAATGCTGTGTGGATTAAAACGCTTAAATCAGGGAGATAAGCAGTTCAGCAAACAAAAATCTGAACTTCACCAAATTACTCAATTTTCGATGTTATTTTGACTAACGTGCTTATTTCAGCGACATAAGCATAACAGAAGACCAAAAACTCAACTTCAACAAGACACTCAACGTTTTATGCTGTTTTGACAACATGCTTATTTTAGTGAGATGAGCACTTCAGATGACAAAAAACTGAACCTCTCTAAATGACTCTAATTTTGATGTTGGATTGACTAACAGGCTTCCTCCAGTGAGATAAGCAC
>NW_025968702.1:0-801 GCF_021869965.1 Rhincodon typus | reverse complement strand
TGACTAACAGGCTTCCTCCAGTGAGATAAGCACTTCAGAAGTGAAAAGTCTCGACTTCACCGAATGATTCAACTTATGGTGTTACTTTGATTAACACGCATATTTGAGTGAGAAAAGCAATTCAGAAGGCAAAAAGCTCAACTTCAGCAAATGACTTAAGTTTTCATGTGGGTCGTACTAAAATGCTTACTTCACAGAGTTAAACACATCAGAAGACAAAAGTCTGAACTTCACCAAATAAATCGTTTTTTTTTTACGTTGGTTTGACTAATATGCTGACATCAGTGAGATAAGAACTTCAGAATTCAAAAATCTCAACATCACCAAATGACTCAGCATTTGATGTTGTTTTGGCTAACGTGTTTATTTCAGCGAGATAAGCAGATCAGAAGACTGAAATCTCACCTTCACCAAATGACCGAACATTAGATACTGGTTTGTTTACAATTCTTATTTCAGTGGGATAAACACTTCAGAAGTCAAAAATCTCAACTTCACCAAATGACTCAACTTTTGATGGTGTTATGACGAACATGCTTATTTCAATGAGTTGAGGACGTCAGAACGCAAAAATCTCAACTTCACTTAATTTATGATGCTGGTTAAGTTAAAATGATTATTTCAGCGAGTTAAGCATATCCGAAGACTAAAATCTCAAACTGACCAAAGGACCTAACTTTTGATGCTGATTTGACTAAAATGCTTACTTCAGTGAGATAAGCACTGCAGAATACCAATATCTCACTTCACCAAAAATGTTAGTTTTTGATGTTGGTTTGAATGACATGCTTATTTCAGCGA
>NW_025968701.1:19569-21370 GCF_021869965.1 Rhincodon typus | reverse complement strand
TGGATTTGCTGTGCTAAATTGCCCGTAGTGCCCAGGGATGTGCAGATTAGGGTGGATTGGCTGTGCTAAATTGCCCGTAGTGCCCAGGGATGTGCAGGTTTGGTGGATGAGCCATGGGAAATGCAGGGTTACAGGGATAGGGATGGGGGGGACGGGTTTCGGTCTGGGTGGGATGCTATTTGGAAGGTCAGTGTGGACATGATGGGCCAACTGGCCTGCTTCCACACTGTAGGGAATTCTATGATCCTATGACTGTGGAAATTTAGAGCAATGGACTGGGGAGAGACCTCAACCAAATGCGAGGATTTTGAACGAAGTGCATTTCAAGGCAGTGAGGTGGGAGTGGGGGCTGGGCCACGGCTGCAATTTGGGGCACGTTTGAGTCACAGAGTTTGCCCGTTCTCCCCTTCGTCTGCGTGGGTTTCCTCCGGGTGCTCCGGTTTCCTCCCACAGTCCAAAGATGTGCAGGTTAGGGTGGATTGGCCATGGGAAACTGGGGTGGGGGAGTAGGGTAGATGCTGTTCGGAGGTCAGTGCAGACTAGACGGGATGAATGGCCTTCTTCCGCACTGTTGGGAGTCTGCAACTTGTGAATGTGGGTGATGTCGAACTTGATACATGCCTCCTCCTGACCCAGCCGTGTTCCCCTCCCCCCTGCGTTTCAGTTCAGCATCTCCTTTAATGACGGTGAGCTGGAGTCCACCTTCGAGTACCCGTCCGAACTGGCACTGCTGTCTGAGCTCGGCCTGGAGCGGGAGGACAGCGAGGAGGCGGTGACCGCAGTCAAGCCCCGGGCCCGAGATCCCGCCGAGGACGAGGACGAGGAGGAGGTGGAGGAGGGGTCCCTGGCGCGGCGCCTCGGCGTCGACAAAACGTCGTCAGTGGGCACGGCCCTCCACAGGAGACGGCTGCTCGTCGGTACGTCACCCCCTCGTTCGCCCCGGTCGGGGGGAGCCGAGGCGCTGTTTGTGGGGGGAGCGTGGGGGAAGATTTAGGGGGTGTGGCTGAGGGGGATGAGAATGGCACTGTGGGGGAAGGAGGGGGAGGGAGAGTGGGCGTCTTGGGATTGGAGTGTGTTGGCTGAGGGAAATGGGAGTGTGTGAGGGAGGGGTTGGGGTGTGTGGGTGTATGTGGAGGGGGGCAGAGAGTGTGTGGGAGGGAGCATGGGGGGGTGTGTATGGGGAGGGGAGAGTGTGTGTATGGGGAGGGGGAGAGCGTGTGTATGGGGAGGGGGAGGGGTGCGTGTGGGAGGGAGCGTGGGGCGTGTGTAGGAGGGAGGGTGAGAGTGTGTGTATGGGGAGGGGGAGCGTAGGGGGTGTGTGGGAGGGAGGGGGAGGGGTTGTGTGGGAGGGAAGGGGAGGGCGTGTGTGGGAGGGAGGGGGATAGTGTGTGTATGGGGAGGGGGAGAGTGTGTGTATGGTGAGGGGGCGTGGGAGGTGTGTGGGAGAGAGGGGGAGAGTGTGTGTATTGGAAGGCGGAGCATGGGGTGTGTGTGGGAGGGAGGGGGAGAGAGTATATGGGGAGGGGATGTGGGCGATGTGTGGGAGGGAGCGTGGGGGCTGTGTGGGAGGGAGGGGGAGAGTGTGTGTATGTGGAGGGGGGCAGGGTATGTGTGGGAGGGAGCATACAGGGCGTGTGTGGGGGTCGGGGAGAGTGTGTGTATGGGGAAGGGACGGGGAGTATGTGGGAGGGAGCATGTGGGGCATGTGTGGGAGGGAGGGGGAGAGTGTGTGTATGGGGAAGGGACAGGGAGTGTGTGGGAGGGAGCATGTGGGGCATGTGTGGGAGGGAGGGGGAGAGTG
>NW_025968701.1:0-14569 GCF_021869965.1 Rhincodon typus | reverse complement strand
ACACACACACACACACACACACACACACACGTAAATGCACACACACGAACACACACGGGTGCACACACATACACACACGTGTACACACATACACACAAGCACACAGACACACGTGTACACACACACCACACACACACACACACACAAGTACACACGCACACGTATATGTACACACACGCACACACATGTACACGCACACACACACGTACACGCACATCACAAACTGCCAGTCCCAATGAGGTAAATGAACAAAGGCATCTCAGAACAAAACTACAACAACAATCAGTAGAAGTTGTGCCATAGGTATACAAGGCAATAGATAAAGCAAATCAAACACTCACCTTTATTTCCTAGGTGGTAGGAAGGTCTTCCACGTGACTTGAATTATTGTGCGGGAGAGTTGTGTACTGTCAGCCTTAGGAATGAAGGAACAGGACTGGGTTATTCAGAACGGCACGGTGGCTCAGCGGTTAGCCCTGCTGCCTCCCAGCACCAGGGACCCGGGTTCGATTCCACCCCCCGGGTAACTGTGAAGTTTGCATTTTTCTCCCTATGTCTGCATGGGTTTCCTCCCACAGTCCAAAGATGTACAGGTTAAGTGGATTGGCCATGCTAAATTGCCTCATCGTGTCTAGGTGAGGTGGATTGGCCAGGCTAAATGGCCCCGTAGTGTGCAGGCTAGATGGGTTAACTATGGTAAATGCAGGGCTATGATGGGATGCTCTTTGGAGGTTGGGTGCGGACTCGAAGGGATTCTCTCATTTCGATATGGGCCCAGTTTGTCTAATCTGTCTTCAGAGGACAGTGCTGCCATCCTGGGAAAAAGTCTGGTGAACCTTCATTGCACTCTCTCAATGGGTCAATAATATCCTTCCTGAGATGAGGAACCAGCCAAAACAACATACAGTACTCCAGGTAAAGTCCGTAAAGTTGAAGCAAGACTTTGCACTCCTGAACTCAAGTCCTCTTGCAGTAAAACTACATTAGCCTTTCTAACGGCTTGGTCCCTTTATACATCCACTCTCTCACAATCTCTTACGGTTAACAAATACTGTGCACATCTGTTCCTCCCATCTAAGTGGATAACCTCACATTTTTCCACATTATCTTCCTTCTGCCATATTCTTGCCCATTCATTTAGTCTGTCCAAACCCTCCTGAAATCTTTTTTTTTAACATCTTCCTCACAACTCACATTCCAGCTTAACTTTGTACCATTTGAAAATCTGGAAATATTACATTTGGTTGTCACCTTTAAATCATTGTGAACAGTGGCGAACCCATATAAGATTATCGCAGGTTACAAAGAGATCTCGATCAGTCAGGACAATGGGCTGAAGAGTGGCAGATAGAGTTTAATTTGGATAAATGAGAGGTATTGCATTTTGGTAAAACAAACAAGGACAGGACTTGTAGGGCCTTAGGTAGTGTTGTAGAACAGAGAGACCTAGGGGTTCAGGTGCCATAATTCTTTGAAATTTGCATCACATGTAGACAGGGTGGTTAAGAAGGCATTTAGCACGCTTGCCTTCATTGCTCAGACCATTGATTAAAGGGGTTGGGATGTCATGTTGAGGTTGTACAGGACATTGATGAGGCCTCTTCTGGAGTACTGTGTGCAGTTCTGGTTGCCCAATTACAGGAAGGATATTATTAAGCTGGAGGGGATTCAGAAGAGATTTGCCAGGACGTTGCCGGGTATGGAAAGTTTGAGTCATAAGGACAGGCTGGGGCTTTTCTCACTGGAGCGTAGGAGCTAATGTAGAGGCTTATAAAATCATGAGGGGTATAGATAAAGTGAATGGCAGGTGTCCTTACCCTAGGACAGGGGATTTCAAGACTAGGGGACATATTTTTAAGGTGAGAGGGGAAAGATTTAAAAAAGTCATGGGGGCAATTTTTTTTTACACAGACAGCAGTTCGTGTGTGGAATGAACTTCCAGAGGAAGTTGTGGATGTGGGTACAGTTACATGTTTAAAAGACAAATTTTCGCTAAGACTTTAAAAGACATTTGGATGAGTACATGAATAAGAAAGATTTGGAGGGATATGGGGCAAGCGCAGGCAGGTGGTACTTGTTTAGTTTGGGATTATGGTTGACGTGGACTGGTTAGACCGAAGGGTCTGTTTCTGTGCTGTATGACTCTATGTACTGATCCTTGTGTACATCGCTAGTCACAGCCCGCCAAAATGAGAACAACCCGTTCATTCCGACTCTCTGTTTGCCAATCCTTAATCCCTGCTAGTCCATTGCCTCCTATCCCGTGTGCTTTAATTTTAGCTAACCAATCTATGTGGGGACTTATATCAAAACCTTCTGAAAATCCAAGTCTACCCTCTATCGATTTTGTTAGTGACATCCTCAAAATAAAATGTCCAGCAGCTTCATCAAGCAGAATTTCGCCTTCGAACATGCACGCTGACATGTGCCCCAATCGTGCCATTTTTCTCCAAGTGTTATCCAAGCCTTACTCTTTCCTGAAGGAAGAGAGAAATCCTTATCTGGCCTGGGATTCATCTGACTCCAGGCAGACAGCAACGTGACTATTGGCTGTGTTTAGGAACGGTTTAGCTAGCTACTGAGCTTGTGAGGTTGATTAAGGGGTAGGCAGTGGGTGCTGGTCCAATGACAGCCATATTTAAAAATTCTGTCAATCTGACCTGTCTTGGTCTAGGGATGAGTCTAGATCCTTTGGAGGGAAATGCGGATGCAATAGGTGCCCCCCCCCGGGGGTGTCTTCATGCTTATGCTCCGCATGTTCCATAACACGATGCTGAACCATCTTCCATACCTTTGGACCCAGAACCGCCTCGTCCACCCCAATTCGACCGAATCGATCTTCAAGCTAGGCGAGTCTCTCAGTCTCTGTGGGGAGGAAACCTTCCCGAGGGACTCAGGTGAAAAGTAGGACAGTCGTTCTAAACCTTGCTGTAAATCACACTCGGAGTATTCTCTGGATACCGGATTATTAAAAAAAAGAAAGATGTAGAGAAGATTTAACCAGAAATGTCTGGGGATGCCTATTTGGAAGAGATTGACAGACTGGGCCTCTTCTCTCTCATAATGAAAAGCGGTGAACCAAAAGGGGCATTCAAGCCTATGGGAAGGTTCTGGTTGAATGGATACAGAAGGAATCCCCTCTTGTGACTAAGTGTATAAGTGGAGTCCGTCAATATAAAATAGTCGGCAAGAAATCCAGAGGGGAATTCAGAAGAAATTTCCCTACCCAAAGTGTGGTGAGGACATGAAAGCCATTACCACAGGGAGTGGCTGAAGTGAATGGATTATTTTCGAAATAAAAATAATTGGGATGTGGGCATTGCTGGCTGGGCCAGAATTATCTCCCATCCCCTAACTGCCACTTGACCTCAGGGCAATTAAGAGCCAACAATGTTGCTGTGGGTTTGGAGTTCACATTTAGGCCAGAGCCCAGGCAAGGACAGCAGATTTTCTTCCCTAAAGGACCTTTTGTTTACAGATCAGCTTTTAATTCCGTAAATGCTCACCATTACATAATTCCAGGTATTTATTGAATCGAATTTCACCATCCCACCATGGTGGGATTTGAAACCAGGTCTCCAAAGCATTGACGTGGGATCTCTGGCTTACCAATCCAGTGCTAATACCCCCACGCCATGTCTTCTCCTATAAATCCATCTGTGTCTGATCCCATACAATACACGGCCTTCAGCTGATTTGCCAGAACAACGCAGAGGGAACTTTACTCAGCATGTCACCCGAAACTATTGACACTCTGCTGACCTATCAGCTCCGACGCTGCCCAAGCCCTGCTGGTTTGGGTAAGCAGCCCCTTGCGAATCCTTCTGACTTGCAAACAAAAAGGGGAGAATGTGCACTGGCCCCCAATGATTTCTTCTTTCATCCTTGATTTAAAATATCACAGAAAATGGGGGGCAGGAGAAGAGGCCGTTCAGCCCTGGATTGAATAAAATCCAGATGGTCTGATTGTCACCCTCACTTTAATGCCTGTAAACATTGACTGCCTTATCAGAAGACTATCTAACTCAACTTTGAATACATTCAATGACCCAACCTTCACTGCTGTGTGGAAGAGAGAGTTCCAAAAACTAACAAACCCCTTGACAGAAAATGGTTCTTCTTAGCTCCGTCTTAAATTGGAGATCCTTTGTTTTTAAAATAAGCACCCACTGCCCCCCACCACCATCTTCCTCGAGTCTAGGCTCCCTCACAAGTAGAAATACCCTCCCATAATCCTCCCTTTTGAGTCCCCTCAGCATTTTAGTGAACATTTCAGTCTGATCTGACTCCAACTCAGAATGCATTCACATCAGACTCAAAACATTAGCACTGCTTCTCCGTCCGCAGATGCTCCGTGTTTTGCAGGCGCTGTCTGTTTTTGTTTCGGGCTTTCACAGTATTTTGTTTTTCTCCCCTCTCAGAATCTGCACTGACCATGAGTCTTCTGTGGTAGTCTATCTCTCGTCCCCCAGGGCCTCCTGCTGGAGTTATCATCAGACAGTCACACAGCATGGAAACAGACACACCCCTTCAGTCCATCCAGTCCATATCCCAAACTAAACTCGCCCCACCTGCCTGCGCTTGGCCCATAACCCTTCCAACATTTTTTGTTCGTATGCTTATTCAAATATCTTTTAAACTTTGTAACTGTACCTGCATCCCACAACTTCCCCTGGAAGTTCGTTCTTACACGAACCACTCTTCGTGCAAAGAAAAATTGCTCCCATGTCCTTTTTCAGATGTTTCTCCTCTCACCTTAAAAACATGCCCTTTCGTCTTGAAATCCCCCATCCGAGGGGAAAAAAATACCTGCCATTCAGCTTACCTATAGCCCTCATGATTTTATAAACCTCTACAGGTCACCTCCTACGTTCCAGTGATAAAAGTCCCAGCCTCTCCTGATAATTCAGTTCCTCCATTCCCTATTGGTAGGCCCAATTCCCGGTTGCAGATGCAGTGGTGATCTTCCGGGTATCCTGCCCTTTGCCCTTCGGTCACTGAGGTTTGCGGCCACTCCATCTTGGGCTGCGGCCTACGTCGTGGCACTTTCATTCCGTTCAGGAACGGGAGGCATGGGGTAGCTCTGCGATGGATCAACGGTGTAGAAAGAGGGCTAGGTGGGTATCGTGAAACCCTGCCCCTTCCTCCGCCTCCTGCCGGCCTCGCCACGTCCACGTGAGTTCCTCGCCAATGCCTCGATTCCGCCTCTCGCGACGACCGGCCGTGTGTTTCACTCTTGTTTCTCCCGCAGATGAAAATTGTCGGCGATGACCCCGACCTGCCCAGGACACAATGGCGTCAGAGCTGCCACCGAATTCTGCTTTTCGTTTTTACCCTTCGCTCTTGTAAGCCGCCCAGGACGCATCGTGACAGGAAAAGAACAATCGAATACGTCCTGCAGCGTTTCGTTTGATGGAACTGGCGACAGATGGCTCTCTCTCTTTTGTTTTTTTTGGATGAACCACTGGGCCACCATCGGTCCGTGTTTACCAGTTGTCTCTCAGGATTAAACCCAAGGCCAGCTGACCCCAACCTCCCCTCCCCGCAAGTCGCGAGGGGGAACAGGCCTCAGGCGATGGAGTATGTTGATGCATGAAGGAATTTTCATGAGCTCGGAACAAAAATAGGTGCTGATAAGGGATTCACCCGCATTCTTGGCTTTTTAATAGCTCAGTGCGCAGGATTTCCTGCGTTTCTTCAAGAACCCAGGCCTCCAGAGGAGCCCAGTTGCTATTAGTAACATCTGTGTTCTGTGTGTGTGCATGCGTGTGTGTGTGTGTGTGTGTGTGTCAGTGAGGGGTTGGAATTCCAAAAATATTCCTAATGTACCCCATGTGTAAGTGGAGGCAGCCCTGTGAAGCTAATCGCGACAAGCCATTTGTTTGAAGGTGTTACAAGTATATTCCAATTCCTGGGTATCAGGGAAAGGGATGCCTTTACCAGGCACTTAATCATACAGGGATGGGAATAAGGGGCAAACTTCCAAAATAGCTGGAGCGGACGGGTAAGACTGTGGAGGTTTCAGGCTCTGGAAATGACGGGAGCAAGTTGAGGACAAATTGAGAGGGTGCGTTGGAAAGTTCTGTTCGGCATTCCGAGTATGCCGTGCGAAAAGAGGTTGGCGTCCAGTCCTAAGTCCCACCGGCAATCATCACTGGCTGACCATTTCTCTCTAAGCCACACGTCATCCTGACGAGGGATTGCACCACTGTTCCTTCAATGTCGATAGGTCAAAATCCGGGAACACCACCTCGCTCCCAATAGCAACACTGTGCGTCTACCGATAGCACGTGGATTGCAGCGGTTCAAGAAGGCAGCTCACCACCACCTTCTCAAGAGGCAACAAGGGACGGGAATAAATGCTGGGCCCAGCCAGTGACTCTCACATCCCACAAGTTGACTTTTTTTAAAAAATTAAGCCAGTTTGAACACCAACTCTGCTCTGTAGTTGTGGGCATCTCCAGGTGAACATCCACAAAGGTTTAGTGTATGACACTGGGTGGCACAGTGGCTCAGTGGTTAGCACCGCTGCCTCACAGCGCCAAGGACCCGGGTTTGATACCTCCCTCAGGCAACTGTCTGTGTGGAGTTTGCACGTTCTCCCCCGTGTCAGAGTGGGTTTCCTCCCACAGTCACAAAGATGTGCAGGTTAGGGTGGATTGGTCATGCTAAATTGGCCGTAGTGTCCAAGCTGGGTGGATTAATGATGGGTAATGCAGGGACAGGATGGGATGCTCTTTGGCAGGTCGGTGTGGACTCGATAGGCTGAATGGCCCGCACTGTAAGGATTCTCTGTCACAGTCATGTGGCTGACCGTAGGGTTTGATGAAGTTGAAGCTTTGTCTTCTCTGTGGCTGTATAGATTTTCTAATTTCACCTTCCCACATACTCCTAACCAAACCCCCATCCCTCTCCTTTGGCTGCATCATTGTACCGCACAGGAGAAGACGAGATTTGAAAAAGCATGGGAAGGAGGAGGAGGAGGAGGACGAGGACGAGGCTCTGAATTCAGCGGGTGATGACAGTCAGTATCCTCAGGAAGAATGCTCCCTGTCAGCACAATGAGAACGGCAATTGTTTTAGCTACCGTCATGCACAGGAGTCTTCCTACAGTCCTGAAATCCTTGCTCAGTCTCTGAATTCTCCTCGAGTTCACTCAATTTAGCTTGAAGCTACAGGCTTCTCTCAACCGTCATACAATTCTTCATAATTTATCTTGAAATCACAGGATTCTCCCTGCAATCATGGAATTCGCCCGAAAACCACGGAATTCACTCTGAAATCACAGATTCTCCTTGCAATCATGAGATTCACCCTAAAAACGTGGAATTCACTCTGAAATCACAGATTCTCCCCCACAATCATGGAATTCACCAACCCCCCCGCCAAATTACTAGATTCTCCAAGCAATCACAAAGACCTTCCTGAAATCATGGAATTCTCGCAACCACCCCTCCCAAAAACATTTCTCGATTCTTCCCGCGATTGTAGAATTCTCCCTGTATTCCGCAGAGTTCGGCGCAAAGTTTCTAGGTTCGCCCTGCCAGGATTCTCCGCACAATTCCGCGATCGTCAGCTAAAATTCTCGCAGCAATCTCCGATTGGTGTTGAAATCACTTGATCTTACCTTTGTCTCTGGCCCCAAGTCAGCCTTTTAAATCCGTTTTGCAGTCATCTGGAAAGCACCCTGGTATTTCCTCCAGCTCCCATCCCTGTACTTCTCCTAGGCGATGAAGCAGCGATACTGGTTTGTGGTTAGTTGTAGTCACTGTGTCGTTCGATTTGCACTTGTATTTACGTTCCACTGCTCCGGTTTCAGCTGCAGAATTCCTTCCTCCAGCTCCAGGAGCAACGCTCCTGCAGCTCGACATTGGACAGCATCGCTGGCTGATGTTATTTTTGTATTGAAGCCAAATTCTGATGGGCTTAACAAGCTGTTGTGTTCTTTTTTCTAAAAAAAAAGACTGGTTGAGGGCCTTGTTCGGCTCCCGCAAGCACACAGGCTTTTGTACAATCTTACGTTTTTTTTAAATTCAGATTTTCTTTTGTATTAATTCTCTATAAACGGTTTAACATTGCACGTCGGCACCTGACCTCTTCCGTTTTGTACCGTCCAGACTGTATGCATGCCTCCAACCACAATAAAGTTTTGTAACTGGCACCTAGGCAGTGAAGTTGACTAATTTTGGCTTGTACTCGCTGAAGTAGGGTCCTCTTGGGGTACAGTAGTTGGGCCTTCTCCCTGAACTGAGAGACCTGGCTCCAGAGCTCCATCCCTGAAAAACGTTGATTCGACAAAACTGGTCAGATGAATGAGAGAGGATCTGATCGAGGTATACAAAGGGAATTAATAAGGTGGACGTTGACCAGATGTTTCTTCTTTCGGGACCCTCTCGAACAAGATATAGACCGAGAGGAGGTAGGTTTGAAACTGAAACAAGGAGAGCTTCTCTCAGAGGTTTGTGAATCTTTGGAACTGACTGTCCCTGAATGCAGTGGTGGCAGAGTCAGTCAACAGATTCAAGAAAGAAATAGATATGTTTCTGATGAAAAGGGGGAATAACGGGCTGTGGGACGCAGGCAGGAGAGGGGCAGGGTTGAAACTAGGATAAGATCAGCTACGATCATAGGCTGAACTGCCTACTCCTGCTCCTGAATCCTCTGTTCCTACTTGTGAGTCTCACCCTCAACTATCCCCATTCGTTCTTGGTACCAGGAACGTCGGTAGAAAGAGGATTTGTTCCCACAGGCAGAGTTTAGGGAGCAAGGAGAGAGATAGGTAAACAGGATCTCATGGGTGAGAATCCCTTGTTGCTGCCACATGCTAGCGAGTACAAAAACAGTAGATCAATGCGTGGTCAGAGAGATGGTGGCGGGGGCTGGGGGGGTGTTTTAGTCTTGAGACTGTTTTTACAGGAATGGGGCCCGTGTAGGCCGGATGGGTTGCACCAGATCAGAATTGGCCCTGTCTCCTCACAGGGCGGCTTGGCAGTTTAGAATGTTTTCATCGGACCTGACCGTCACTAGCAAAGCTGGCATACCCTGAACCTTGTTGCCTTTGAACTGAAAACAACAAATGTGGGTCAGACAGCATCCATGCAGAGAGAGAAAGCTAACTTTTCGAGTCTAGATGACTCTGAAGTGAAGTGTGGAGGGGACAGCATTTATGCGATAGTTTTGGGGGTGGGTGGTGTGTGGTGGTGGAGAAAAGATGTTGATAGTTCAGTTTTAGTGATTGGAATGTGAGAATAGCTCTTAAGCTGACTTGTCTTGCTGGGGTAGCTACATTGTTGTGTGTCTGAAGGTATATGTAAGCCTGACCATATAAAGACATCAGATTTTCCACACTAAAGGACATTAGCAAAGGTTTCTTGCAACAATCAAAGACAGTACTAATGACCTTGGAGAGATGATGGCCTAGTGTTATTATGGCTGGACTGTTAGTCCAGAGACCCAGATAACGTTCTAGGGACCTGGGTTCAAATCCTGCCACAGCAGGTGGTGGAATTGGAATTCAATAAATATCTGGAATTAAGAATCAAATGTTGGCCATGAATCCTTTGTAAATTGTTGGAAAAATCCATCTGGTTCTCAAATGCCCTTTGGGGAAAGAAATCCTTACCTGGTCTGGCCTACATGTGACTCCAGACCCACAGCAATGTGGTTGACTCTTAACTGCCCTCTGGGCAATTAGGGATGGGCAATAAATGCTGCCCCAGCCAGCGACGCCCTCATCCCATAAATGAATAAAGGAAAAAAAAATCCAACTAACTTTCAAGGAGGCTGTCACCTAGTGGTATTATCGAGGGACTGTTAATCCAGAGATCATTATGTAGCAACTCTGGATTACTAGTCTAGTAGTATGACCAATTGTTACCATTACTCCCTCATTACTTTAGGCAATTTGACAGGAGGGGCATGAGAACCATGATGGAGCAGGAGAAAGAGGCCACACAAAGGATTGGAAGAGACAGCAGTAAACTAAGAAATGTTAAGTGGTATCAGAGAAAGACGGGTGCAATACGTCCTGAAGTAGGTTTACAGTGCAAAGATTGCAAACACCCAAAGTATAGTAAAATAGTGTCAGCGAGCTGCAGATATCAAATAGAATATGACATTGTGATGTTAATAGAGATCTGGCTCAGGATTTGGGTATCCGGGGATGACGCTGCTTCAGCGTTGCTGCAACTTGATCCTCTACCACAGGTTGGTTCTGTTAGAACACTCACCACTCTCCCCACTATAACCACCACCAAGGAAAACCTAAACATAAAGGGAGGCCCAACAACTTATATTGGGTTAAAGCGGGGGAAAGTGTTAAGCAGGCAAAACTAACAGCACTTTACTTGAATGCATTTAGTGTTCAGAAAAACATAAATGAATTAATGGCACACATAGAGATTAATGATAATGATCTTATAGCCACTACAGAGACATGGTTACAAGGTGGTACTTTTCAAAAGGACAGACAGGAAGGAGAGGGTGGTGGGGGAGCTTTGTTAGTACAAGATAGATGAATGAATGGATGAATGAATGGATGGATGGATGGATGGATGGATGGATGGATGAATGAACGGATGGATGGATGAAGGAATAGATGGATGAATGAATGAATGACTGAATGAATGAAGTGAAAGTGAGTACAATGAGTATAGTAATGGAATAAATACGACAACAAGAAACACTCTTAAATCAGATGATGTTGAATCTGTATGGGTGCAAGTCAGATCGACAAGGGGAAAAAGACATAGCAAATAGGCCCTCTAACATTAGCTGTAATGGCATGTTAAAAAGGCCAGCACATTAATCATGGGGGATTTTAATTTTCATGTGGATTGGGAAAGTCAAATTGACAGAGATTGCCACAAGGAAGAATTTAAAGAAAGTATTCAGGACAGTTTCCATGAACAGTTATGTTGCGGATCCAACCAGGGATCAGGATAATTTGGAACTGGTGATGTGTAATGAGCCAGGATTCGTTAAAGATGTCAGAGTAAAAGACCCCCTTGGAAACAGTGACCATAATATGATAGAATTTGGCATTCATATTTAGAGTATGTTACGCCTCACTTGGGTAATGTGTCAGAAATCAAGCACTGCCATTATTGGAGTCATTAAAGAAGTTAAAGATTTTATAGCAAAAGCATTGAGTATAGGAGCTGGGAAGTCTTGTTGCGGCTGTACAAGACATTGGTGAGGCCACATTTGGAGTACTGCATGCAGTTCTGGTTGCCCTACTATAGAAAGGATATAATTAAACTAGGAAGAGCACAGAAAAGATTTACTAGGATGCCACCTGGACTGAGAAGGTTTGAGTTATAAGGAGAGGTCGGACAGGCTGGGGACATTTTCCCCTGGAGCATGGGAGACTGAGAAGTGACCTTATCGAGGTCTATAAAATCATGAGAGGCATAGATGAGGTAGAGAGCCAGCAGCTTTTCCCTGGGGTAGGGGTGTCTAAAATGTTGGCCTTTATTTCAAAGGGACTATACTATGAAATTGGGAAGTCTCACTGGAGTTTAAAAGAATGAAGAGGAGACCTGATTGAAACATATAAGATTCTTGATGGGGTAGTTGCTCTTTGTGGGAAATGCCAGAGGGCATCTTCTCAAAATAAGGGGTCACCCATTTAGGAGGAATTTCTTCTCTCAGAGGGTAGTGAATCTGGGGAATTCTTAGCCACAGAGAGTGTTCGAGGCTAGGACATTAAGTACATTCAAGGCTGAGACAGACAGATCTTAAATTAATGAGTGAATCGAAAGTTGAAGGGAAATCGGAGGAAAGTGGAGTTGTGGATTAGCAGATTGACTGTGACCTGATTGAATGATGGAGCAGACTCGATGCACTGAAGTGTCTACTTCTGCTCCTATGTCTTATGATCTAACTCCTCCAGCCTGCTCCATCATTCAATAAGATCTCTACTCCATGTCCCTGTTTGCTTAATACTTCCTCCTTGCAATTGTCTACCTGCCATTTCTGTTGACATTTCCTCTCCCCACCCCAACCCCCGCAGTGGTCGTGGGTTTGGAAGGTGCTGTCCGAGGATCTTTGATGAATTTCAAAACAAATGTGGAGGGTTTTACTTGGGAGTGGATGCTTGTGGATGTGGTGCCAATCAAGCGGGCTGCTTTGTCCTGGATGGTGTCAAGTTTCTTAAGTGTTGTTGGTGCTGCACCCATCCAGGCATGTGGGGCTGTCAGGAGGTGTGTTACTAACTGCAGTACATTGCTGTAGCCAATGTGTTTACATGGCAAATCCGGTAGAGTTTCTGGTCAATGGTAAGCTCTAGGGTGTTGATAGTGGGGAATTCACCAAAGGTACCTCTAGTGCCTCTAGTGATTTCTTTCCCCTATTTTTCCTCTCCATCTCCAGCCAAACTAATCCTTCACATTGATCTCTTCAACCCAAAATCACCTATAACTATTATACAAATGCCATTGTTGAGTAACAGTGCCACCCCTCCACCTTCACTTAGCTTCCTACTCTTCCTGATAGCCGTATGTCATAGCCCTGGATTGATCCGCAAGAGGAAACATCATTTCCATGTCCACTTGTCAAGACCATTCAGGATCTTATACACTTCACCCAAGTCACCCCTCATTTTTCAAGACTCCAGTGGAACAAGCCCAGTCTGTCCAGCTGTCCCTGATAAAATTCCGGGTATCAAGCTAGTAAACCTGGACTGAACCACCTCCTCAGCATTTACATCTTTCCTAAAATAACAGCACCAAAACTGAGCATGGCATTGCTTAATGAATCCCCATTCCCTCAGCAATGATCCTGGACAGGGTCAGATTATTGCCATAGTGCACAGCAGAGTATTTTGCTCCTGGGTCCTTTTTCATGAAAAGGAACAAATGTGGAGGGTTTTACTTGATATCCAACTTAAACGCACGTACCAACGGGTTCAAGAACAGCTTCTTCCCCGCTGCTATTAGATTTCTGAATGGACCTCTCGAGTTTCAAATGTAATATTGATCTTGCTTTTTGCACACTTTCTTTGCAGCCACAACTTTGCATTCCTTGCTCAGTTCTATCACCCTGTGACCTTTGTAGGGTATGATCTGCCTGTACTGCATGCAAAACAAAACTTTTCACTGTACTTAGATGAATGGGACAATAATTTTTTTTCCTTTATTCATTCACGGGATGAGGGTGTTGCTGGCTGGGCCAGCATTTATTGCCCATCCCTAATTGCCCAGAGAGCAGTTAAGAGTCAACCGCATTGCTGTGGGTCTGGAGACACATGTAGGCCAGACCAGGTAAGGATGGCAGTTCTCTTCCCTAAAGGACATTAGTGAACCAGATGGGTTTTTCCAACAATCGGCAGTGGGTACATGGTCATCATTAGATTCTTAATTCCAGATATTTTATTGAGTTCAAATTCCACCATCTGCTGTGGTGGGATTTGAACACAGGTCCCCAGAACATTACCTAGGTCTCTGAATTAACAGTCCAGTGATAATACCACTAGGCCATTGCCTCCCGCCGATAATGATAAATCAAATCAAATCAAATTGTTATTTCTGTACATAAAGTAAGTATAATATATAGAAAATTCTTGCAATAGTCCTGAAGACCTCTGCTTCAGAACTAGCCATGCCCTTAGCCAAGCTGTTCCAATACAGCCAAGACATTGGCATCCATCCAGCAAATTGGAAAATTGCCCAGTTATGTCCTATATGGACAAAAAGATCAGGGCAAATTCAACCCGGCTAATTACCGCCCCATCAGTCTACTTTTGGTTATCAGTAAAGTGATGGAAAGAGTCATCAATATTGCTATCAAGCAGCACCCTGTCAGCAATAATCTGTTCAGTGATGCCCAGTTCAAGGCCTCTACCGTCGAAAAGGGCAAGGACAGCAGATACATGAGGAACACCAAAGTCCCCTCCAAGCCACTCACCATCCTAACTTGGAAATATATTGCCATTCCTTCACCGTTGGTGAGTCAAAAACCTGGAATTTCCTCCCTAAGGGCATTGTGGGTCAACATACACTAAACAGGCCTCAACAGGACAAGAATGCAGCTCACTACCAGCTTCTTCTAGTCAACTAAATATGGGCAATGGTTACTGACCCAGCCAGCGACACTCATGTACCCTTAAGGAAGAAAAGGAGGATGAAATTTAATGCAGAGAAGTGTGAAGTGATTCACGGTAATATAAAATGAAGGATATAACTGAAAAGAGGAAGATGGATCAAAGGGACCTGGGGCACGTGTGCACAAACCATTGAAGGTGGCAGGACAGTTTAGGAAAGAGTTAAATAAAACAACCACCACCCTCAGATTTATAAACAAGTGCATAAAAGGGGCGGACTTGTGATGTAAACTGAATCTAACACAGGTTCGGCCTCAGCTGGAGTGTCGTGCCTGTTCTGGGCTCTGTGTTTTAGAAGAGATTTGAAGGTGCTTGAGGAGGTGCAGGAACTATTTACAGATCCAGGGATGAGGGAATTCTCTCTCATGAATGTACTGGGGAAGCTGAGACTGGGAATTCAGTCCAATGGCTACATAGACTAGGGAAGCTGGGAGTTCAGTCTGATGGAGAGACTGGGGAAGCTGGGAG
>NW_025968700.1:0-21416 GCF_021869965.1 Rhincodon typus | reverse complement strand
AATATGCCAGTGCCCTCGGTACTGACACAATAATAATGAAGCCCTCCCTCAGGACTGACCCTCTAAATGTGAGGTCGCCCTCAATTCTGATGCCCTTACAATGAGGCACTGCCCCAGTTCTGACACCTGCATAATTAGGAACTGGCTCTGTCTGACAGTAATGCACTCCTGCAGTAGTTACCCTCTGACAATGAAGCACTCCCTCTGTACTGAAGCTCTGTCAGTGCTTCAATCCCTCAGTAATGCCCCTCTGACAATGAAACAGTCCATCAGTTCTGACACTGTCACAGTGCTGCAATGTCTTAGTGACTCTGTAATCGTTTCGCACTACCTCACTATTGATGCCTTTATCGTGAGGCAATGCCTCAGCACTGATCCTCTGATACAGCTGCAATACCTTAGCACTGACCCTCTCTGTGTTGAAAACCCTCAATTCCCACACCATGACACTGAGGAACTGCTTCAGAACACAAACTCTGACAATGAGTCATTCCCATAAGACGAACCCTTTCTGACAAATGAACAATGCCTCAGAACTGACACAGTAACAATAAGGCAGTCCCTTAGTCCTGACCCGCTGATCATAATATCATAGTCATGACCCTCTAATTGTGTGGCGTCCTTTCAATTCGGACATCTTTCGAAAGAAGCACTGCCTCCGTATTAATGCTGTGACAGTCCTTCAATCGCTCAGTGCTGACCTGCTAATCGTGGAGACATCCCACAGTTCTGATCCCGTTCCATAGAGGCCCTCGCTGAATCCTGACCCTCTGACTGTATTAGACTATCTCAGTTCTGGTCCTGCAAACGTGTTCCACTGCCTTATTTCTCACCCCATTATATTGAGACTGTGCACCCCACTGGACCCTCTAAGAGTGACACAGTCCCTCAGCAGTGACACTGCTGTGAAGCACTGTCACTGACCCTCTGACAATGAGGCTGTCTATTCTGACCCCTTTACATTGAGGCACTGCGCGAGTATTGACCATTGAGGCACTTCCTCAGTAGTTACCTTCAGACAGGTTAGGGTTAAGGCCAGATGGGGCTCAGGGTGGGGCTAGGGTTAGGGTTAGGCTGAGGCTAGGGTTAGAGTTGAGGTCAGTGTTGAGGCTGCAGTTGGGGGCTGGGATCAGGACCGGGACAAGCTCAGTCGGGGGAGGGGGGAGGTGGTGGTGGAATGGCCGAGGGCCGGGGCACAGGATAGTCGGGGCCAGGAGAGGGACAAACTGGAATTAAGGCGAAGGATGCGGGCTGGGTCAGGCTGGGGCTGGGATTCGAGTTATGTCGGGTCTCGGGTCTCGGACAGACAGGGCTTACGGTCGGGGCTGCGGGCTGGCTGCTGGGACCTTAACCGGTTCTGAGTCGGGGTCGGGGTCGACGTCGGGGTCAGGCTCAGGGCCGTGGTTGGGCTTAGGGTCAGGGTCCGGGCTGCGATAGGCTACGGGAGAGTGTTGGTCTGGTGGGCGCTGATGGCTGCATCTGGGTCTGGGTCTAGGTCGCTGGCATCTGGGCAGGGTGGGGTAGGATCAGGGCTGGTTGCCTGGGCCGAGGCCGCGACAGGCTTCTGGCCGAGGGCTGGGGGCTAGGGTCAGTGTCCGGTGTCCACGGCCGGGACAGTCTGGGGTTAGGTTTGGGGTTGGGGACTGGGGGCCGCGGCCGGGTTAATCTGGGTTTAGGGTTGGTGTCGGGGATTTGGATCTGCGACCGGGACAGTCTGGGGTTCGGTTTGGGGTCGGCGACAAACTGCGGCAGTGTCGGGGCTGCGAAAGGCTGGTGGCTGTGGTCTGGGGCCGGGTTTAGGGTTACGGCAGGGACAGGGGCTGAAATCTGGGATCTGGGGCCGGTGCGGAGGGCAGAGGCTAAGGCTCAGTTTACGGTGATTGTCTGGTCTGTGTCCCTGGGTTGTGTTGAGCCGGGCCGGGCCGGGCTGGCAGTCTGGGGCCGGGTTTCGAGTCAGGGTCCAGGTTGGGGCGAAAGTTTTGGTTAGGTTTGGGACCGGGGTCGGAGGGCTGAGGCCAAGGCTCGGTTTACGGTGATGGTCTGGGCTGGGGCCCTGGATTGGGTCGGGCCGGGCCAGGCCGGGGCTGAGACAGGTTGTCGGCCGGGATTCGACTGGGGTCTGAAGGCTCGGGTCTTGGGTGAGGGGCCAGGTTTAAGGTTAGGATTGGGGCTACGTTTTTTGGTGATTTTTGGGGCCGCGACAGGCTCGGGTTGGTGTGGGGGTTGGGGGCTTGGTTTACAGGCCAGGACAGACTGGGATTCGTGTCGGGGCTTGGGGGCCACGGCCGGGACCCGAACAGTCTGGGGTTAGGGCTTGGAGCCGGGACAGGCTGCGGGCTGGGGTTAGGGTCAGTTCCGCGATATGGGGGCGGGGCTCGGACAGGCTGGGGACGGAGGCTGGGGCCGGGACAACACTCAGCAAAGAAACTATAAAAGTCAGAGCCCGCTGTAAATAAAGTGTGAAGTATAGAGCTCCCTGTAAACAAACGCTGTAAATCCTCCCTAAAATCCCCCTAAACCCTCAAACAGACGACAGCAAGAAAAAACCGAAAACACAGAGCCTCCAGTGAGTGAAAGCCAGAACACAAGGCCCACTGTAAATCAACACTAAATAACAGAGCCCCCACTAAAGCACTGCGAGATAGTAAGATTCAATTAGTACCACATAGTCAGCAAGTCAGATGTGAGGCAGTGCCTGTTTGTCCACCAGTCAGTAATGCAGAAGTGCAGTGTTGTCTAATGGTCATGACTGAGGTAGCGCCACACGATTACAGGATCTGTCCTGAGGGAATGCCACGCGAATAGAGGATCAAATCTGGGTTATTGCAGCACTGAGAGGGTTGGAGTGAGATAGCACCTCAGTGTCGGCAGTGTACTGAAGTTCTTAGGAAGGGACCGTAGGCCTGAAACGTTAACTCTGTTTTCTCCTTCACAGATGTTGCCAGACCTGCTGAGCTTTTCCAGCAAACCTGACTGCCCTGGTCGACGCATTGTCTTCACCTGCTCCTGCCCCACCGAACTTATCTCCACCTATCTCGACTCCATTTTCTCCCCCTTGGTCCAGGAACTCCCTACCTAACTCCGTGACACCACCCACGCCCTCCACCTCCTCCAGAACTTCCAATTCCCTGGTCCCCAACACCTCATCTTTACCATGGACGTCCAGTCCCTACACACTTGCATTCCCCATACAGATGGCCTTAAAGGCCCGCTGCTTCTTCCTGTCCAGCAGGCCCGACCTGTTCCCCTGCACTGACACCCTCATCCGCCTCGCCAAACTCGTCCTCACCCTCAACAACTTCTCTTTCAATTCCTCCCACTTCAGACAGACAAAGTGGGTGGCCATGGGTACCCGCATGGGCCCAAACTATGCCTGCCTCTTTGTAGGTTACATGGAACAATCCCTCTTCCGTAGCTACACCGGCCCTAAACCCCACCTCTTCCTCCGTTGCATTGATGACTGTATCAGCGCCGCCTCGTGCTCCCACAAGGAGCTCGAACAGTTCATCCACTTCACGAACACCTTCCACCCCAAACTTCAGTTCACCTGGACCATCTCTCATACCTCTCTCTCCTTACTGGACCTCTCTGTTTCCATGTCTGGCAACCACCTAGAAACTGATATCCATTTCAAGCCCACCGACTCCCACAGCCACCTGGAATACAACTCCTCCCAGCCACCTTCCTGCAAAAATGCCATCCCCTATTCCCAATTCCTTCACTTCCACCGCATCTTCCCCAGGATGAGGAATTCCACTCCTGTACATCTCAGATGTCCTCGTTTTTCAAGGACCGCAACTTCCTCCCCTCAGTGGTCGAGAACACCCTCGAAAATTTCTCCCACATTTCCCGCAACTCATCCTTCACAACCCCTCCCCGCAAAAACAATCAAAACAGAATCCCCCCGTCCTCACGTACCTGCCCACCAACCTCCTGATCCAGCGCATCATCCTCCGACACTTCCGCCATCTGCAATCCGACCCCACCACTGAAGACATTTTTCCCTCCCCACCCTTATCTGCTTTCTGGAGGGACCGCTCTGTCCATGACTCCCTTGTCCGCTCCACATTCCCTCCAGCCCCACCACACCCGTCACTTTCCCCTGCAACCGCAGGAAGTGCTACACCTGCCCCTACACCACCCCCCTCACACCCACCCCAGGCCCCAAGAAGGCTTTCCTCATCAAGCAGATGTTCACCTGCACATCTGCTCATATGGTATACTGCATCCGCTGTTCCCGTTGTGGCCGCCTCTGCATTGGGGATACCAAGCGGAGGCTTGGGGACCACTTTGCAAAACACCTCCCCTCGGTTTGCACGAAACGACTAAACCTCCCAGTCGTGAACCATTTCATTTCCCCTCACATTCCTCAGACGACATGCCCATCCTGGGCCTCCTGCAGTGCCACAACGATGCCAATAGAAGGTTGCTTGAACAGCAACTCATATTCCGCTGGGAAGCCCTGCAGCCTAATGGTGTCAATGTGGACTTCACAAGCTTCAAAATCTCCCCTCCCCCTACCGCATCCCAAAACCAGACCAGCTCGTCTCCGCCTCCCTAACCTGTTCTTCCTCCCACCTATCCCCTCCTCCCACCTCAAGCGCCACCCCCATTTCCGACCGACTGACCTCATCCCGCCCCCTTGACCTGTCCGTCCTCCGTGCACTGTCCTATCTCCTCCCTAACTCCCCAGCTACAATCACCTTTATTGGCTCCATTCCCGCCTCTTTGACCTGGCTGTGTCCTCTCAACCTATCTTCTCCTCTGTCCATCTTCTATCCGCCACTCCCTCTCTCCCTAGTTATTTCAGAAACCTGTTCCCCTCCCCCATTTCTGAAGACGGGTCTCGGCCCGAAATGTCAGCCTTCCTGCTCCTCTGATGCTGCTCGGCCTGCTGTGTTCATCGAGCTCTGCACCTTGTTATCTCAGATTCTCCAGCATCTGCAGTTCCTACCATCTCTGCGAACGCAGAAAACTTGTTTGATGTACTGCAAGCTATTCAAGTCCTGGGAGAATTTTGCTGAGGGCTGATTAATATTATGCTCTATCATAGCTTCGGTTGACACGATGGTATTGTTCTGAATATGTTAGAAAATTAACACATACTCAGGGATAGACTCTGATGTAGACACAGGTTTGGCGACTGTTAGCAAAATAAGGCCATGAAGATTAAAACTGTGAAAAGATATTAAATGGAGTGGAAGGCACATTTTAATTTAGTCTCCCTTTAATAGTGAAAAGTATGACAAGATCGCAGTTTTATGAATGAATGAAATGTGGTAATAGTAAACATAGTCCGCTAGTCAGTAGTCAGTAAAGTTATGAATGAATGAGAGCGCGAAAGTGGTAATATGGAGCGCTTGTGGGTGCATTGCTGAAGAGGACCTTTAGTACAACAGTAAAGAGGCTTGCACGAGTAATTATTTCGCAAAATTCACTGGACTCTGGGGTGGTTCCCGCAGATTGGAAAACAGCCAATGTGACGCCACTGTGTAAAAAAGGATGTCGACAAAAAGCAGGTAACTACAGGCCAGTTAGCTTAACTTCGGTTGTGGGGAAAATGCTTGAATCCATCATTAAGGAAGATAATAGCAAGACAACTGGATATAAATTGTCCCATTGGGAACACCCAGTATGGGTTCATGAAGGGTAGGTCATGTTTAAGTAATTTGATGGAATTCTTTGAGGAAATTACTTGCATGGTGGACAATGGGGAACCTGTGGATGTCGCGTATCTGGATTTCCAGAAGGCATTTGACAAGGTGCCACACCAAAGGCTGCTACATAAGATAAAGTTGCACGATATTACAGGTAATGTATTGGCATGGATAGAGGATGATTGACCAGTAGAAAGTAAAGAGTACGGGTAAATGGGTGTTTTTTCTGGTTGGCTGTCAGTGGCTCGTGGTGTGCCTCAGGGATCAGTGTTGGGACTGCAATTGTTTACAATTTACACAGATGATTTGGACTTGGGGACTAAGTGTAGTGTGTCAAAATTTGCAGATGAAACTGAGATGAGCGGTAGAGCAAAGTGTGCAGAAGGCACTGAAAGTCTGCAGAGGGATATATAGTCCAAGTGAGTGGGCAACGGTCTGACAGAAGGAGTACAATGTCGATAAATGTGAGGTCATCCATTTTGGTAGGAATAACAACAAAATGGATTTTGGTTTAAATGGTAAAAAAGTTGCAGCATGCTGCTATGCAGAGGGAATTGGGAGTCCTTGTGCATGAATCGCTAAAAGTAGTATTGCAGGTGCAGCAGGTAATTAAAAAGGCAAAGAGAATTTTGTCTGTCATTGCGAGAGGGATGGAGTTTAAAAACAGGGAGGCAATGCTGCAGCTGGAAAGGGTCCTGGGGAGGCCGCTCCTGTAGTACTGTGTGCAGTTTTGGTCTCCTTAATTGAGAAGGGATACACTCGCACTGGACGGGGTGCAGAGGAGATTCACGCGGTTGATTCTAGAGTTGAGAGGGTTGGAATATGAGGAGAGACTGAGTAGGCTGGGATTATACTCATTGGAATTCAGAAGAATGAGGGGAGATCTTATAGAAACAAACAAGATTATGAAGGGAATAGATCAGGTGGAGGCAGGGAGGTTGTTTCCAACAGCAGGTGAAACTAGGACTAGGGGGCACAGCCTCGAATTAAAAGGAAGCAGATATAGGACTGAGGACAGGAGGAACTTCTTCACCCAAAGGGTTGTGAATCTGTGGAATTCCCTGCCCAGTGAAGCGGTTGAAGCTACCTCGCTAAAAGTTTTTAAGGCAAGGATTGATAAATTCATGAACAATAAAGGAATTAAGGTTCATGGTGAGCGGGCGGGTAAGTGGAGCTGAGTCTCAAAAAGATCAACCATGATCTTATTGAATAGCGCGGCAGGTTCGAGGGGCCAGATGGCCTGCTCCTGCTCTTAGTTTTTATGTTTTTATGTTACACTGTTATAGTGCCTCACAAAAACCACAGAAAATGATATTTTAAGACGATCGACCCTGCATTACTGAAGACGCGCTCGCAAGAGGTTCTGAGGAAGGACCACCTGACACGAAACGTTAACTCTGTTTTTTTTCCCTCACAGATGCTGCCAGACTTGCTGAGCTTTTCCAGCAACTTTGTATTTTTTCCTAATTTGCAGCATCCGCAGTTCTTCCGGTTTTTACTACGCGTTATGGTAATTATTTACAGGGGGCTCTTTGTTTATAGCTCGCTCTGTCTTTTCGGATCTATTTTTAAGGGGCCCTGCTTGATGGATAATTTACAGGTCGGCTCGATATTGGCGTGTATTGACAGGTGCTCTATGTTTTCGACTTTATTTAGAGGGAGCCCTGTGTTTTACATTCGACTTCCGAGGGCATCTGTTTTCGAGGTCATTTAAAGGGGTCTGTATATTTGAGGGTATAATTGCAGGGGGTTCTGTTTTAGGGATTATTTGAATTAAGCTCCTTGTTTTACTGCTAATTGAAAGGGGTCTCTGTCTGAGGGCTTGTTTACAGGCGTCTCTGAGTGTTTATTTACTGGTGGCAGAGTTTTAGGGAGGATTTGCAGGCTGCACTGTTATTCAGGGTTTATTTCCAAGGAGCTCTATAGTTGACATGGAATTTACATGGGGCTCTGTCTTTTATTGTTTCTTACTGGGGCCTCTGTTTTACATTTTACTTCTTGAGGAACCTTTCTTAGGTTATATGTAAAGGGGTCTCTGTGCTTGAGAGTGTAGTTACAGGTCGCTCTGTTTTTATCGTTTGTTTAAGTGAGGTTCTGCGTCGGAGATTATTTACAGATAGCTTTGTGTTTCAGGCTTCATTGTATATAAACCCTAAAACACAGACATCCCTGGAAATGAAGCTCTGTGTTTTAAGGGTTTATTTGCAGGGGATTATGTGCCGGGGGCTCTGTGGTTTTCATTTTACTTCGTGAGGGACCTTTCTTCGGGTTTATTTAAAGGGTCACTGTGCTTGACAGTGTATTTACAGGGGCCTTAATTTTTTTTACCGTTTGTTTGAACGAGGCTCTGCGTCGGAGATTATTTCCAGGAGGCATTGTGTTTCGGGTTCATTTACAGGGATGTCTGTATTTTTGGGTGTACATACACGATGCTGTGTGTTTCTGGGATTATTTATAGTGAGCTCCGTGTTTTACACGTTCTTGAATGGGGTCTCTTTTTTAGGGTTTGTTTGCAGGAGGCTGTTTATTTATAGGTAGCTTTGTCTTTTTAGGCTTATTTTTAAGGGGCCCTGTCTTACGGCTAATTTACTGGTGGGCTCAGTGTTGGAGTGCAATTGAATGTGCTCAGTGTTTTCGGATTTATTTAGAAGGAGCCCTGTGTTTTACCTTATACTTCCTGGCCAATGTGTGTTAGAGTTCATTTAAAGGGGTCTGTGTATTTGAGCGTATAATTACAGGGGGCTCTGTTGTTGAAGTTTGTTTAAATAGGACTCTGTGTTTTAGGGGTTATTTACAATGAAGCCCGCGTTTTACACGTTATTGAAAGGCGTCTCTGTGTTTGAGGGCCTCTGTGCAGGCGGCTCAGTGTTTGAGGGCCAGAGGTACGGCTGAAGCTGGGTTCCGTTTGTGCCTGAGGCTATGGTTAGTGTAGGATGAGGCTTGCGTTAGGGCTGAGAGTAATGGTTTGATTTAGGCTTTGGGCTGAAGTTAAACTTCGGGTTTATGCGAAGGTTAGCGTTAGGGCTGAATCTAGGGTTAAGGTTAATATTTCTGAGAGTCGGGAGGAAGAAAGCAGCTTCGCATACCGAGAGCCGGAGGGAGAGCAACTGCGTATTCTACAGGAGACTCGGGATGTACTGTAAACTTAACAGGTCAAATAGTATTACAGATTCATATGATCCCAGTACCATGATGCACTGTAACAGAACTGACCCGCTAACAATGAGGAATTTGTCTGGTCCAGGCAAGTATTGAAGCACTGTCAGAGGAACAGAACTGCTGGAGAGCATTATAATCAGAGAGTCAATAATGAGGTAGCGCCTCATGGTAAGAGGGTCAGAACTGACGAAGTGCCTCACATTTATAGGGTCTCTAATGAGGTAATGCAGCAGTACCAGAGTGTCAGAACTGTTGGGGTGCATTATTGTGACACTAACCTCACCTTGTAACGCTCGCCTCAGCCCTGCCCCAAAGCCCTCAAGCACCGAGCCTCCTGCAAATTTACCCTCAGAAACCCCTTTCAATAAACCGTAAAACGCGCAAGTGACAGTAAATAACCCCTAAAACACTGAGCCCCATTTAAACCAATCTTAAAAACAAAGCTCCCCTGTAATTATACCCTCAAATACACGGTCCCATTTAAATGAACTCTAACACACATCACCCAGGAAGTAGAAGGTAAAACGTAGGGCTCCCTCTAAATAAATCCGAAAACACTGAACACCTGTAATTACACCCCACACTCAGCCAACTGTAAATTATCCGTAAGAGAGGGCCCCTTACAAATAAACTTTGAAAAGATAGACGTACGTATAAATAACCGTCCCCGGTAACTAAACACGAAGACAGAGACGCCTTTCAGTAACCGGTAAAACACAGACCACCATGAAGAATCCCTAAAACACAGAGCATCGTGTACAGATACCCTAAAACACAGACATCCCTGCAAATGAACTCTGAAACAGATAGCCTCCTGCATATATTCTCCGACGCAGAGTCTCATTTGAAAAAATGCTAAAAACAGACCCCGCTGTAAATACAACCTTAAGCACAACGACCCCTTTATATATAACCGAAGAAAGGTCCCACAGGAAATAAAGTGTAAAAGACACAGCCCAAAGTAAGAAACCATAGAAGACCGAGTCCCCTGTAAATAAAGTGTAAAATATAGAGCTCACAGTAAATAAACCCTGAAACAGTGCCCCCTGCAAATCCTCCCTAAATCTCAGCCTCCTGTAAATAAACTCTCAGAGACGACTCTAAAATACAGAGCCTCCAATTAATAAAGCCTAAAACACAAGCCCACTGTAAATCAACACGAAATAACACAGCCCCCAGTACAGCACGGCGAATTGTTCGGATTGAGACGGTACATCATAGTCTGAGGCAATGATTCTTTGACAAAGAGTCAGTCATGGGGAGGTGTAGTGTTGTCTGACGGTCATTGTTGAGGTAGCGCCTCATTGTAATAGGGTCAGAATTGAGGGAGCGCCTCATTGTACTCGGGACATGACTGAGGGAGGGCCTCATTGTCAGCGGGTCAGGACTGAGGTGTTTGAAGTAGGGCAATGAAGGGTGTGGGTCCTTTTATTCTTTTAAAGTTAGAGAATGCCAGAAAGATTATCAACCCTGTATGATTTGACTAGTTTGGGAATTACTTAATGACAGCAGAAAGTTTAGTAGCCTGGTTACCGCGGCTGGCTCTTGAGATTTCACTATTTCCGGTTTACTCATTCTTTAACTCAATTTCACGGAAGCGCGATTTTGAGAGGAGCTTTCTTAAAGGGAACGCGAACCCTATTCAATATGTATCTAACAGAGACGTGGTAACGCAGAAAACTTGTTTGATGTCCTGGGAGACATTTGTTGAGGGCTGATTAATATAATAATTTTTCATAGTTTCGGGAGACTATGGATGGGGTTGTTTTGTTCTGAATATATAAGAAAATTAACATATACTCAGGGATTGACTCTGATGTAGACGCAAGTTTGGACACTGTTAGCAACAAGGGTTCAAACTGTGAAAAGGCAGTAATGCGGTGGAAAATACATTTTAATTTCGTCCCCATTTATTAGTGAAAAGTACGGCAAGATGGCAGTTTTATGAATGAATGAATGAAATGCGGTAACAGTAAACACAGTACGCTGATGAGTGGTCAGTAAAGTTATGAATGAATGAGAGCGCGAGAGTGGTCATATGGAGCGCTTGTGGGTGCATTGGTAAAGAGGACCTTTAGCACAACAGTAAAGAGGCTTATGATATGGTGTTACACAAAAACCACAGTAAAGGATATTTTAAGGCGATTGACCCTGTAATACTAAATGAAGCTCTGTGTTTTACGGTTTATTTACAGGGGATTATGTGCCGGGGGCTCTGTGGTTTACATTTTACTTCGTGAGGGACCTTTCTTCGGGTTTATTTAGAGGGTCGCTGTGCTTGACAGTGTATTTACAGGGGCCTTCTTTTTTACCGTTTGTTTAAATGAGGCTCTGCGTCGGAGATTATTTCCAGGAGGCAGTGTGCTTCAGGGTTCATTGACAGGGATGTCTGTGTTTTTGGGTGTACATACACGATGCAGTATGTTTCTGGGATTATTTATAAAGACACGCCTGCCTGACTCCGGAAGCCTTGTTAAGGGCTAACCGATGTGAGTAAACAGGGCAGAACACAGGATATCCAGGGACAAAGGTTATAAGATAAGCAAGTGACCACATGAGCGAACGGGTACCGCGTGTTTGAATCCGACTGGTAAATATGTGATACACAACCATTTGATCTAACTGACTGCCTGGTTAATTGAAAACCGAAGGAACTGCAGATGCTGTAATTCAGGAACAAAAACAAAATTGCTGGAAAAGCTCAGCAGGCCTGGCAGCATTTTTGAAGGCAAAAACAGTTCATGTTTAGGGTTAGAGTACAGGGTGCTCTGAGTTTTGGATTATTTACAGTGGGCTTTATTTTAGGTTTTCTTTACAGCGGTCTCTGTGTTTTATGGTTTCTTACTGGGTTCTCTGTCTTTTACATTTTACTTCTCGGGAGGCCTTTCCTCGGTTATATTTAAAGGGGTCTCTGTGCCTGAGTGTATTTACAGGGGGATCTTTTTCGCGTTTGTTTAAACGAGATTCTACGTCGGAGATTACTTACAGAAGGCTTTGTGTTTCACCGTTCATTTACAGGGATGTCTATGTTTTAGGCATTATTTATAGTGATCTCCGTGTTTTACAGTTAATTGAAAGGGGTCTCTGTCTTCGGGATTCTGTACCTGAGGCTCTATGTCTTCGGTTAGGAGTAGGGCTGAAGCGAGGTTTGGTTTAGGACTGAGGCGATGGTTAGTGTAGGGATGAGGCTTGCGTTATAGGGCTGAGGGTAGGTGTTAGGGCTGAGGCTGGAGTTAGAGGTAAGGTTAGGGTCAGCGTTGGGTCTGAGGGTTAATGGTTTTGGGCTGAGGATGGACTTAGGGTTTACATGAGGGTTCGCGTTCGAGCTGAATCTCGGGTTAGGGTTACGGCTAGCGTTATTTCTGAGGGTAGTATGGAAGAAAGCAACTTCGCACACCCAGAGACAGAGCGAGAGGGAGAGCAACTGTGTATTCTACAAGAGACACGGAAGTATTGGAAACTAAACAGGTCAAATAATATTACAGATTAGTTTACAATTAAAGATTATTGCCCTGAGGGAATGCCTCATTGTCAGAGGGTCTGCCTCAGGCTGTCCCACTTTATTGTTGGTCAGTACTGAAGGAGTGCAACGTATTCAGAGGATGAAATTCAGGACTTTACCATTTACTGTATAAATTCTACCTTGGTTTGACTTTCGAAAGTGCACACCTGTATCTGTATACAACTGTATTTACCAATCCTCAGCCCGCTTCCCCATCTGATCAGAAGCCTCTGTAAATTTTGATAACCTTCTTTGCTATCAATGACATCTCCTACTTTTGCATTATCCACAAAGTTACTCATCATGCCTTGTACATTCACATCCAGAACATTCACATAAATAACAAATAACAAAGGTCCCAGCACCCACCCCTCTGGCACACAACTGCTGCAATACCTCTAGTGTGGACTCTTTGACAATTCGGCACTGCTTCAGTCGCTCTGACAATACTGACTATCTGACAATGAGGCACTCCCTCAGTCCGACATTCTCACAGTGCTGCAATCTTGTGGCACTCCAACAAGACTGACCCCTTTAGAATGAGACACTGCCTCAATATTGACCCTCTCACAATCATGCACTCAACAGTTCTTAGGGTGCTGCATGACCTCAATATAGACCCGAGACATGTGAGGCACTTCCTCAGTTCTCACCCGCTTACAATGAGGCGCTCCCTCATTATTGACTCTCTGACTCTCCAGCAGATCTATCCCTCTCACAGTGCTTCAGAATTGGCCTGGAACAGCTAACAGGGCCTCATTTTCCTCATTGATAGTCGGAACTGCTGATGCTGGAGAATCTGAGATAACAAGTTGTAGAGCTGGATGAACCCAGCAGGCCAAGCAGCATCAGAGGAGCAAAAAGGCTGACATTTCGGGCCCAGACCCTTCTTCAGAAATGGGGGAGGCGAAAGGCGTTCTGAAATAAATAGGGAGAGTGGGAGAGGCGGATAGAAGATGGGTAGAGGAGAAGATAGGTGGAGAGGAGACAGACAGGTCAAAGAGGCGGGAATGGAGCCACTAAAGGTGAGTTTAGGTGGGGAGTTAGGGAGGAGATAGGTCAGTCCAGGGAGGACGGACAGGTCAAGGGGGCGTGATGAGGTTAGCAGGTAGGAGATGGGGGTGGGGCTTAGGTGGGAGGAGGGAATAGGTGGGAGGAAGGACAGGTAAGGGAGGCGGGGACGAGCTGGGCTGGTTTTGGGATGCGTTAGGTGGAGGGTAGATTTTGAAGCTTGTGAAGTCCACATTGATAACATCGGGCTGCAGGGTTCCCAAGCGGAATATGAGTTACTGTTCCAACAACATTCGGGTGGCATCATTGTGGCACTGTCGGAGGCCCAGCATGGACATGTCGTCTGAGCAATGGGAGGGGGAGTTGAAATGGTTCGCGAATGGGAGGCGCAGTTGTTTCGTGTGAACCGAGCTTAGGTGTTCTGCAAAGCGGTCCCCAAGCCTCTGCTTGGTTCTCCCGATGTAGAGGAGGCCACAACGGGAACAGCGGATGCAGTATACCACATTAGCAGATGTGCAGGTGAACATCTGCTTCATGTGGAAAGTCTTCTTGGGGCTTGGGTTGGGGTTTGGGGTTGAGAGGGGAGGTGTAGGGGCAGGTGCTGCAATTCCTGCGGTTGCAGGGAGAAGTGACGGGTGTGGTGGGGCTGGAGGGGAGTGTGGAGCGGACAAGGGAGTCACGGAGAGAGTGGTCCCTCCGGAAAACAGATAAGGGTGGGGAGGGAAAAATGCCTTTGGTGGTGGGGTCGGATTGCAGATGGCGGAAGTGTCGGAGATACTGCCAGACCTGCTGAGCTCTTGCAGCAAATATGTTTTTGTTCCTGAATTTGATGCATTCGCAGTTCCTTCAGTTTTTAATGTGTTTCAGTGATTATATACAGGAGGCTCTGTATTTCAGCGTTTATACCCTGGGGCTCCTCTGTTTTAGGGTTCATTTATCAGGGGCTGATGAAGTTATTTTGACTAACATGCTTATTTCAGCGATATAAGCATATCAGAAGACTAAAATCTCACCCTCACCAGATGACCAAAGTTTTGATGCTGGTTAAATTAAAATGCTTATTTCAGCGAGTTCGGCACCTCAGAAGCCAAAAATCTGAACTTCACCAAATGACACAATTTTTTCTGTTCGTTTGACTGACATGCTTATTTAAGCGAGTTAAGCACCAAAATCTCAACTTCAACAAGACACTCAAATTTTTATGCTGTTTTGACAACATGCTAATTTCAGTGAGATAAGCAATTCAGACCACCAAAATCTGAACTTCACCAAATGACTTAAGTTTTGATGTTGGTTTGACTAACATGCTTATTTCAGCGATTTAAGCACTTCAGAAGACAAAAATCTCAACGTCCACAAATGACTTTATTTTTGATGCTGTTTGACTAACATTCTTATTTCACTCAGATAATCACATCGGCAGACTAATATCTCAACTTCAGCAAATGAGTTGGCTTTTGATGTTGGTTTGAATGACATGTTGATTTATTTGAGATAAGCACGTCAGAAGACCAAAATCTCAACTTCACCAAATGACTCAACTTTTGCTGTTGTTTTGACTAACATGCATATTTGAGTCAGATAAGCACGTCTAAAGGCAAAAATCTCATCTTCACCAAATAACTTAATTTTTGATGCTCGTTTGATTAAAATGCTTTCTTCAACGAGTTAAGCACTTCAATAGACAGAAATCCGAACTTCACCAAATGACTCAATTTTTGATGTTTTTTTGAGTAAAGTTCTTATTTCAGTTAGATAAGCATATGTGAAAACCAAAATCGCAACTTCACCAGAACAGTCAACTTTTGATGCTGGTATGACGTAAATGCTTATTTGAGTGAGACAAACACATCAGAAGTCAAAAATTTCAGCTTCACCAAATGACTCAACTTTTGATGCTGGTTGGATTAAAACGCTTCTTTCAGCGATTTAAGCACTTCAGAAGGCGAAGATGTCAACTTCACCAAATGATTCAATTTTTGATGCTGGTTGGAATAAATTGCTTATTTCAGCGAGTTAAGCTCTTCGGTAGACTTAATCTGAACTTCAGCAAATGACTCAAGATTTGATGTTGGTTTGACTAACACGCTTATTTCAGCTACATGAGCATAGCAGAAGACCAAAATCTCAACTTGAACAAGACACTCAAATTTTTATGCTGTTTTGACAACATGCTTATTTCAGTGAGATAAGCACTTCAGACCACCAAAATCTGAACTTCACTAAATGACTCAAATTTTGATATTGGATTGACCAACAGGCTTCCTCCAGTGAAATACGCACTTCAGAAATGAAGAATCTCGACTTCACGAAATGAGTCAACTTATGATGTTTTTTTTTGTAATATTCATATTGGAGTGAGATAAGCACTTCAGAAGGCCAAAATAAGAACTTCACCAAATGACTCAAGTTTTGATGTTGTTTCGACTAACATGCTTACTTGAGTGAGTTAAGCACTTGAGAAGACTAAAATCTGAACTTCACCAACTCACTCAATTTTTAATGTTGTTCTGAATCAAATGCTTGTTTCAGTGAGTTAAGCAGTTCAGAAGGCAAAAATCTCAACTTCACCGAATGATTTAATTTTTAATGCTGGTTGGATTAAAATGCTTCTTTCAGCGAGATAAGCATTTCATAAGACAAAAATCTGAACTTGACCAAATGACTCAATTTTTGATGTTCGTTTGACTAACATGCTCATTTCAACGAGTTAAGCACTTCAGTAGTCAAAAATCTCAACTTCACCAAATGACTTCATTTTTAATGCTGTTTTGACGAACATGCTTCTTTCACTCAGATAAGCACTTCAGACGACTAATATCTGAACTTCACCAAATGAGTTAGTTTTTGATGTTGGTTTAAATGACATGCTTATTTCATTGAGACAAGCACGTCAGAAGATGAAAGTCTCAACTTCACCAAATGACTCAACTTTTGATGTTGTTTTCACTGACATGTTTATTTCAGCGAGTTAAGCAATTCAGTAGGCGAAAATCTGAACTTCACCAAATGACTCAACTTTTGATGCTGGTCGGATTAAAATGCTTCTTTCCTCGAGTTAAGCACTTCAGAAGTCCAAAATCTGAATTTCACAAAATGACTCAAGTTGGATGTTTGTTTGACTAACATCCTTATTTGAGTGAGATAAGCACTTCAGAATTCAAAAATCTCAACTTCACCGAATGACTTAATTATTGATGCTGTTTTGACTATCACGCTTATTTCATTTAGATAATCACATCGGAAGACCAATATCTTAGCTTCACCAAATGAGTTGGTTTTCGATGTTGTTTTGAATGACATGTTGATTTCATTGAGATAAGCACGTCAGAAGATCAAAATCACAACTTCCCCAAATGAATCAACTTTTGATTTTGTTTTGACTAAAATGCATATTTGAGTGAGATAAGCACTTCAGTCGACATAAATCTGAACTTCACCAAATGACTCAATTTTTGATGTTGTTTTGACTAACGTGCTTATTTCAGTTAGATAAGCATATCAGAAGACCAAAATCGCAACATCAGCAAAACACTCAACTTTTGATGCTGGTGTGACTAAAACGCTTATTTCAGTGATATAAGCACCTCAGAAGTCAAAAAATTCAACTTCACCAAATGACTTAATTTTTGATGCTGTTTTGACTAACATGCTTATTTCACTCAGATAAGCACTTCAGGAGACCAAAATCTGAACTTCAATAAGTGACTCAAGTTTTGATGTTGGTAAGAATAACATGCTTATTTGAGTGAGATAAGCACTTAAGATGTCAAAAAATCTCACCCTCACCAAATGACAGAATTTTTAATGCTGTTTTGACTAACATGCTTATTTGAGTGAGATGAGCACTTCAGAAGTCTAAAATGTCAACTTCACCAAATGACCAAACTTTAGATGTTGTTTTGACGAGCATGCTTATGTGAGTGAGATAAGCACTTCGGAAGGCAAAAATCACAACTTCACCAAATCACAAAATTTTTGATGCTGGCTTGATTAAAATTCTTATTTCAGCGAGATAAGCACTTCAGAAGGTAAAAATCTGAACTTCACCAGATGACTGAATTTTTGCTGTTAGTTTGACTAACATGCTCATTTCAGCGAGTGAAGCACTTCAGAAGATCAAAATCTCAACTTTACCAAATGTCTCAACTTTTTATATTGTTTTGACGAACCTGCTTATTTCAGCGAGATAAGCATAGCAGAAAACCAAAATCTCAACTTCAACAATGCACTCAACTTTTGATGCTGTTTTGACTAACATGCTTATTTCAGCGGGAAAAGCACTTCAATAAGACGAAAATCTGAACTTCACTAAATGACTCAAACTTTGATGTTGGATTGACTAACAGGCTTCTTCCAGTGAAATAACCAGTTCAGAAGTGAAGAATCTCGACTTCACCAAATGACTCAAGCTTTGATGTTGGTTAGACTAACATGCTTATTTGAGTGAGATAAGCACTTAAGATGTCAAAAAATCTCACCCTCACCAAATGACAAAATTTTTTAATGCTGTTTTGACTAACGTGCTTATTTCACTCAGATAAGCACTCCAGAAAACCAAAATCTGAACTTCACCACATGACTCAAGTTTTGATGTTGGTATGACTAACGTCCTCATTTGCGTGAGATAAGCATATCAGAAGACCAATATCTCAATTTCACGAAGACACTCAACTTTTTAACCTGTTTTGACAACATGTTTATTTCAGTGAGATTAGCACTTCAGAAGACCAAAAATCTGAACTTCAATAAATGACTCAAGTTTTCATGTTGGATTGATTGCAGGCTTCGTCCAGTGAAATAAGCACTACAGAAGTGAAGAATCTCGACTTCACCAAATGACTTAACTTTTGATGCTGGTTGTATTAAAATGCTTCTTTCGGCGAGTTAAGCACTTCAGAAGGCCAAAATCTGAACTTCACAAAGTGACTCAACTTTTGATGTTGTTTTGACTAACATGCAATACTTGAGTGAGAAAAGCACTTCAGAAGATCCAAATCTCAACTTCACCAAATGATTCAACTTTTGATGTTGTTTTGACTAACATGCACATTTGAGTGAGATAAGCACTTCAGAAGTCAAAAATCTCAACTTCAAGAAATGACATAATTTTTGATGCTGGTTCGATTGAAATTCTTATTTCAGCGAGATAAGCACTTAGGAAGACAAAAATCGGAACTTCTCCAAATGACATCATTTTTTGATGTTAATTTGAATAATATGCTCATTTTAGCGAGTTAATCACTTCAGAAGATCAAAATCTCAACTTCACCAAATGTCACAACTTTTGATATTGTTTTGACTAACGTGCTTATTTCAGCGAGATAAGCACAACAGAAGACCAAAATTTCAACTTCAACAAGACACTCAACTTTTGATGCTGTTTGGACTAACATGCTTATTTCAGTGGGATTAGCACTTCAGAAGACCAAAAATCTGAACTTCACTTAATGTCTCAATTTTTGATGTTGGATTAATGAACTGGCTTCCGCCAGTGAAATAAGCACTTCAGAAGTGTAGAATCTCGACTTCACCAAATGACTCAACTTTTGATGTTGTTTTGACTAACATGTTTATGTGAGTGAGATAAGCACTTCAGTAGGCAAAAATCTGAACATTACCAAATGACATAATTATTGATGCTGGTTGGATTAAAATTCTTATTTCAGCGAGATAACCACTTCAGAAGACAAAAATCGGAACTTCACCAAATGTCTCAATTTTTGATGTTAATTTGACTAACATGCTCATTTCAGTGAGTGAAGCACTTCAGAAAACTAAAATCTCTCCTTCACCAGATGACCTAACTTTTGACGCTGGTGACATTAAAATGCTTCTTTCAGCGAGTTAATCAACTCAGAAGCCAAAAATCTGAACTTCACCAATTGACACAATTTTTTATGTTCGTTTGACTAACGTGCTTATTTCGGCATTATAAGCACATCAGAAGACAAAAATCTCAACTTCACCAAAGGACGTAAATTTTGATGCTGATTTGACTAAAATGCTTACTTCAGTGAGATAAGCACTTCAGAAGACCAAAATCTGAACTTCACCAAATGACTTAATTTTTTATTCTGTTTTGACTGACATCCTTATTTCACTCAGGTCGGCACTTCAGAAGACCACAATCTGAACTTCACCAAAAGACTCAAGTTTTGATGTTGGTTTGACTAACATGTTTATTTGAGTGAGACAAGCACTTCAGAAGTAAAAAAATCTCACCTTCACCAATTGACACAACTTTAGGTGTTGTTTTGACTAACATGCTGATGTAAGTGAGATAAGCACTTCAGCAGGCAAAAATCTCAACTGCACCAAATGACATAATTTTTGATGCTGGTTGGATTAATATTCTTATTTCAGCGAGATAAGCACCACAGAAGACAAAAATCGCAACTTCACCAAATGTCTCAATTTAAGATGTTAATTTGACGAACATGCTCATTTCAGCGAGTTAAGCAATTCAGAAGACTAAAATCTCACCTTCATCAGATGACCTAACTTTTGGCTCTGGTTAAATTAAAATGCTTCTTTCGGCGAGTTAAGCAACTCATAGGCCAAAAATCTGAACTTCACCAAATGACACAATTTTTTAATGTTCGTTTGACTAACGTGCTTATTTCAGCGAGATAAGCATATCAGAATACTAAAATCTGAATTTCACCAGATGACGCAATTTTTAATGTAGTTTTGACTAACATGCTTATTTGAGTGAGATAACCAATTCAGATGTCAAAAATCTCAACTTCACCAAATGACTCAACATTTGATGTTGTTTTGAATAACATGCTTATTTCACCGAGTTAAGCAGTTCAGAAGGCAAAAATCTCAACTTCACCAAATGACTTAACTGTTAATGCTGGTTGGATCAAAATGTTTATTTCAGGGAATTAAGCACTTCAGAAGTCAAAAATCTGAACTTCACCAAATGACTCAACTTCAGATGTTGTTTTGACTAACATGCTTGTGTGAGTGAGATAAACACTTCATAAGGCAAAAATCTCAACTTCACCAAATCACATAATTTTTGATGCTGGTTGGATTAAAATTCTTATTTCAGCGAGATAACCACTTCAGAAGACAAAAGTCGGAACTTCACCAAATGACTCAATTTTTGATGTTAATTTGACTCACCTGCTCATTTCTGCGAGTTTAGCACTTCAAAAGATCAAAATCTCAACTTCACCAACTGTCACAACTTTTGATATTATTTTGACTAACGTGCTTATTTCGGCGAGATAAGCATAGCAGAAGACCAAAATCTCAACTTCAACAAGACACGCAACTTCTAACGCTGTTTTGACTAACATGCTTATTTCAGTGGGAAAAGCACTTCAGAAGACCAAAATCTCAACTTCACTAAATGACTCAAATTTTGATGTTGGATTGACGAACAGGCTTCCGCCAGTGAACTAAGCACTTGAGAAGTGCAGAATCTCGACTTCACCAAGTGACTCAAGTTTGGATGTTGGTTAGATTAACATGCTTATTTGAGTGAGATAAGCACTTCAGAATTCAAAAATCTCAACTTCATCAAACGACTTAATTATTGATGCTGTTTCGACGAACACGCTTATTTCACTCAGGTAATCAGATCGGGTGACAAATGTTTCAACTTCACCAAATGAATTAGTTTTTGATGTTGGTTTGAATGACATGTTGACTTCTTTGAGATAAGCACATCAGAAGATCAAAATCTCAACCTCACCAAATGACTCAACTTTTCATGCTGCTTTGACTTACATGCTTACTTCACTCAGATAAGACCTTCAGAAGACCAATCTCTCACTTCACCAAATGAGTTAGTTTTTGATGTTGGTTTGAATGACATGCTTATTTCATGAGTGACTCAACTTTTGATGTTGTTTTGACTAACGTGCTTATTTCAGGGAGATAAGCATATCAGAAGAACAAAATCGCAATTTCACCAAGACACTCAACTTTTGTTGCTGGTTTGACTAAAATGCTTATTTCAGCGAGACAAGCATATAAGAAGACTAAAATCTCAACTTCATCAAAGGACCTACCTTTTGATGCTGATTTGACTAAAATGTTTATTCCACTGAGATAAGCACTTCAGAAGA
>NW_025968699.1:10181-21420 GCF_021869965.1 Rhincodon typus | reverse complement strand
AACCGTTCCATTCCTTACTTGTCTTTTGTCTGTGGATGGTAACATTTCCTGAATTGTGTACAATGGCATTCAAATTTGTCTGAACACTATCAATAGCTGTTCTTTCATTACCATCCCGCTCTGTGTTTTAACATCACGTAATTTGACAGTTTATCTTACTTTTCCAACTTTTTCAAACAATCCCATTCGTGATTACGATGTGGAAGTGCTGTTGTTGGACTGGTGTGGACACAATCAGAAGTCTCACGACACCGGGTTACAGTCCAGTGAGTTTATTTAAAATGACAAGCTTTCGAGTGCTGCTCCTTCATCATGATAAATTATGACTTTATTGCAACAGTACTTTCTACAAGCAAAGAGGACAATGAAACAAGACTGATCGATGACAGCAGAGTGTAGGAACCTCTACGTTACAGTGACCACAGTGTGACTAAGTTTCACGTTTACTTTGAGGGAGGGCAGTTTGAATCTAAGACGAGCGCTTTATACCTAAATAAAGACAATGGTACAGTTTGAAGTGAGGGATGGCTGAAATGAAGTGGAAGATTAAGTTAAGAAATTGTTCAGTGCAGACGCAATAGCAGAGATTTAAGGAAATAATCCAGAAAAAAAACCCTCCAGTATGTCTTTGTCAGTTTTCCATCGGTTTTGAAGATGAGCACGTGTATTTTCAGCCTGACTCTGGTTTCACAATCCCATTGCGTGACAACACCCAGAAGGTAAGGGTCAGGTAAATGACACAGAACTTCACGACACGCACAACGACAGATAAAGTGCGAAGGAAGCATGCAACGCACTGAGATGGAGCGTACTTATTTACGTGAAAGGCTTTTGTATATAATCCCTATTACATAAAGACTTCCCTCACATTGGAAAAAAAATAATTTCCGGCTGTGTAACTCTGATGAACAGCTAAATATTTGCCTCGATACAGCATGACGCTGTGAAGCAGTGACATACCACCTTCTGTAACAGCGTGGTCTAGTGAAAGCATGCTGCCCATCAACCGGAACTCAATACATCAGAGTTTTCCAACGTTCTGAAGAATGTATTTACTGCTCCTGCCGTCCCCTGTTATCCTATATCAACTGAGCTTCCCGCTTCCAGTAAACACTTCAAACCCGCACAAATCTGTCATATATTTCACATAGCTTTTGTCCCCAACTAATCTGTCAAAGGTATGATGAACCGACTGGCCTTCTCTGGCTCTCCCACTGTGGCATGACCTAAATGGTAAAGTGCATTGTGTCTGATCCACAGAATACCCTGCAGTATTTCCCCACGCCGATTCAGACAGCGCCGTCCTTCCTGTGCCATGTACGTGTTGTGCAACATTTTGTCGTGCAATGTGTCCCGCTGTGTCAATATCACCTTTGTCTGACTTCCCACATTCTGCTGGTCAAACACTGATTTCACTCAGAATCACAAATTTATCACAGTGCAGATGGATGTCATGCAGCCCACCTTAGCTCTGCCGGTTCTCTACAATGAGGAAATGGGTCATTCTCTTGACTACTTCCTGTAACTCTGCACGTTGCTACTTTTAACGTAACCATCGAATTCGTTTTTCAATAACACGATTGAACCTCACTCTTTGTCGCAATCCGTGATTACAGACTCTAACCACTCCCTGTGTGAAAACATTTTACCTGATGTCACTTTTGCTTTTTCAAATGAACCTCGATCCTCCCATGCATGGGAACATTTTCTCCTTATTGATTCTGTGTAGACCCTTCATGACTTGGAAAACTTCAATCAGACCAGCTTTCAACCTTCCAGTCTATCTTCATCGCTGACATTCCACATACGCGGCACCTTTCACGTGCACTTTGTCAGCGTTGTCGACAATCAAATAGCATCTCTGCTTCCTGAGGTTTCCCGCCCAAATCTTTGTGATAATCCAGATGGAGGATTTATTCAATATCAGATTGCGTGGGTCAACTGCCTGAACCCTTTGTTTTCATTTTCAACACGCGCCATGTTTGCTACAATGACACCTCTGCTGCCGAAGCTCAATCCTGTTTCAAGAAATCCGACTTCATGAGGTGCAGCTCTTTTTTCGAAAAGCTGATCAAGCGACCTGGCAAAACTAAGAGCTTGCCTGGCATTTGAATCCGGGATCACTCACATGCTAATTGAATACAAATCCCCAAGCAAGAATCATACTTCTCGACCAACGAGCCAGTAAAACCTTTGCATTTCTAGCGCGGAACCAGGTGTGAAGCAGAATTCAGTTTCAAGAACATCTTCTCATTCTGTGCCTCGGCTCCCGAGACAGTATTGTTGGTCCCTTGCCCTGGGACCAGCACTCTCCACTGGTGGTTTATGAAACCATTTTCTTCCTCTTGCAAACAGTGCTGGGGGAGGGAAGTGCGCATGCTGTCTTCTGATCTCTCAAACACTTGCTTTATTCGCATGAGCTGGAAATTAGCAACTTTGGTTGCGAACTTCCTCCAAATGTGTGTTTTCCAAGACAGAGACAAAGAAAGATGCCGAGTTGCTGGGAAAGAGTAAAATGGACACTGGAGACTCTTCCGTCAGGTAAATCAACATGAGTTCTATTTGTGCAGTCTGTTTGGTGTTCAGGATTCGTCTTCATACAGCAATCCTGCAGAAAGTCATTTGCAACGCGGGATCAGTTTGTTTGATGTTGCTGGGCAACAGTTAATATCTGACAGTAACAGTCTCAGATTAAGAGAATCCGAGTGAAACTCTCACTCATGGCGTCATTCCCGTGCAGAAGTAAGCCGTTCAATTCATTGAGCCCACGGTGACTCCCTGTCGCTTGTATCTCTCTGTCCTTTTTTTCAGGAACTGTGATATCTGTCCCAATAATAGTGTCTGTGTCGAGATGCTGTCTTCGATGGGCTGATCTTTGAGTTGATTTGATTCGATTCGATTTTTGACTGTCATGGTTCTCTTGTTATTCACAGCTCCCCACATCACGTGAAAGACGCTGCTGCCTGAAACAGCGTGCGGAATTGTTGCAGGGCGCCCTGTGCATCGAACACACTGCAGCTGATGCGTTTCAACTTCACTGGCTTTTTGTGGAGGTTTCATTCAACGTCGGATGGCATGGACAAACATCATGAGGCATGTTTTGTGTTTTGCTTTGCCCTGTTGGCCGCAATGGCACCTCTGTCTCATCTCTCCTTCGGGAAGGCCGACCTTATTGAACACAGGCTCTTCTTCAGAAAGCTGATCGGCGATTTGGCAAAACCGAAAAACAGCGATCAGGGCTCGTCCGGGATTTGAACCTGGGACCTCTTGCACATTTGCAGTGCCGAAAACGAGAACCATGCCCCTAAACCAACGAGCCATTGCCAAAAATGTGTGCCCAGCTTTGAACCACCTGGAATTTTCTCAGTGTGAAGTACATTTCACCTTACTCCTGGGATCCAAAGCAGCAAAGAATTTCAAGAACTTCTTCTGATTCTGTCTCCCTGCACTTGTCACAGTCTATAAAATTCAGGCTCACTGTGAACGTGGAGAGGGGCTGGTACACTATGGTTTCTGCACCTGCTGTTGAATAAAGATCGCTGTAACTGTGTCCAATGAGAGGAAAAGAATTGCTGTTTTTTGGAAGCATTACTTTATGAAGTCACTGTCTCTCTGTTATAACAGAAGAGGAGCTGGAATCTCCTGATAGACTGAATCATGAATTTGGGTGTCTATAGATTAAGTGGTAAAATATCAGGATAATGATATTAACACCGCGCTATCACCGACTGAACGAATCGCCTGCCCAGAGGGAGGCGGCTGTGTTTTAACCCCATGATGAACAGTTTATGTTTTACTTCTCGCACTGGGGGAGCTGAGAATTTACCCAAACAGTGCACAACACATACTTGAACCATCGTTCCCATGTAAAACTGAGGAAATTTTTGAGAGCAATCTAAAACAACAGGAAAGAAGATTTTGGTCAACATGCATCATCACCAACAACCTCCGTCGTAATATAGGGTTTAAGGGAACTTATTTGCATATGAACAGCGTGCGCAGGACATGATTTAAACACGCAACCGTCTGATCTGGAAACAGATCCGCAAACTTTACACCACAAGCTCACACGTGCGTTGCTGATGTACAGGATTCAGGGAAGTGATCGCAACATAATGATTTTAAACTACAATTGGCAAAGGACGTCCAAGGGTAGTGCTCATTTTCTGTTAACCCACCACAATGCCTCTGTCTCTCTTCATTCCTCTTCTTTCTCTCTCTGCCTGTCTATCTGCCCCTCTGTTTCCTCCATTCCGCTCTTCTCTACTTCAATGTCCTAACTTATCTTTCCTCCTCCTCTACCTTTTTCCCTCGTACATCATGCTCCGAATTTGCAGGACACCGGGAAGATGTGTCACAGGGCGAATCCAGGACTTATTCTGGACACTTTTTTTCAAATGCAACGAGAGGGAAAGGATCTGAGAGAGAAGAAACAACTGACGAGACTCTAGACCCTCCTTTGGATATTCTTCAGTAAATTCAGCCGCCAAGAATAAATATTTCTCCAATTTCACGAAGAAAACCCACCATGAATATCATTCATACAAATAGAGAATCCCAAGAGTAGCTTAATTTGAGGCCAGACACGGAAGTGCCTGAGATTGTAATGTAGAAATACAAATACCTGGAGATGTAATTACATTTCATTGAATGATTCAGTACCACGTGACCCACGACGAAATCATGTTCATATTCCAGGAGCCAGCATCATTATTGCGTCACAATAGTTGAAGGCCATCGCCGCTCATGCCATATGACGTCATGATGCAGCTGGAAGCCCCGGGGACAGTTTATTAAAGAAATCTCACTGAGGGTCAGACAGTTCTGAGTCGGGCAACATTTGGATGGCCAACCGGAATCATTTAATGCGATACAAAATCTCCAAATTGAACAAGTTCGAGGCATCCTCCTTTCGTCTCCCTTAAATTTCAGCACCCATCAAGCTAGATAATGATTAGTATGGGCTGTTGGGTTGCACAGTGGCACAGCGCGACTACTGCACAACGCTTGGGACCCGCGTTCGATTCCACTCTCGGGCGACTGTCCGTATGGAGTTTGCGCGTTTTCCCGGTGTCTGGGTGGGTTTCCTTCCACAGTCCACAGATGTGCAGGTAAGGTGTATTGACTTTGTTAAATTGCCCGCTGTGTTCAGGGATGTACAGATGAGGTGGGTTATCGGGGGCTGGTGCTGCATAGAATGCTCTGAGGTGCGGCGTGGGCTTGTTGGGCCGGAGGGCCTGTTTCCACTCCGGACGGATTCTGTGAAAGTCCGAAATGGTCAGGTACGATGTCAAAGCTACTTAAGTAGAACATCCACGCGCCCTCCCATTTGAATTATAAGCTCATTGCTTGATCGCCCGAGCAATGTCTGAAGCAAAGAGAGTTCGCATAAAATCTTAGCAAAGACTTTCTCCACGATGAATGCCCCAGCTTTCATTTTGGAACAGTAAAACTGACAGAGGAAAATTGTCGTTTTGGTAGTTGCAATATGAAGTCTGAACTGGCTGACACCTGGTTTCCTGGATCTTATAGATTGTTTCACATCAGTCTCTGTATTGCATTTAGTCAGCACGTTCAGCTGTAAATCAAAAAATAAACAGAAACAACTGCGGATGCTGTAAATCAGGAACAAAAACAAAATTGCTGGAAAAGATCAGCAGGTCTGGCAGCATCTATGAAGGAAAAAACAGAGTTAACATTTCGGGTCCGGTACCCTTCCTCAGAACAGTTCTGAGGTAGTGTCATTGGGCCCGAAGCGTTAACTTTTTTTTTTCCTTCACAGATGCTGCCAGACCTGCTGATCTTTTCCAGAAACTTTCTTTTTGCAGTTGTTAACCAATATATCTTGTGAGTTGAAATTTTCACTGTTTCCTGGTCACAAATTTCCAACCCGTCAATTAGCTGTTAGAAAATATTCTCCAATCATTGAACATTCTGCGGATATCCAGTACATTCAGGCCCAGGAATCTTATACCAATATTCTTTCAAACTCAGCATGAAAAAAACTAACCGAACGTACACCTATACATAATTTGTGAAAAATCTACGGAGCTCTCGGTTTAAATCAAAACCACAAGCACAAGACGATTAATATTCTAAACCCACACGCTCCAATTATCTTCTACCAAGCAATAACTGCGGCTTCTTTGAAGTCCCATTCTGCTGCTTTTGATCGTCCACACCCCCGCATGGATGCCTAAGCTGAGTTCTAGATCTATTTGCAGTCTGTCTCATTTAGCACAGCGACAGTGCCATGTAACGCAATGGGTGGCATGCACAATGTGAAGGCGAGACATCGTCCCCTCAAGAATTATATTTTGGTCACCTCCTGCCGTTACTGTCATGGACAGATGTGTCTGCTGAGGACAGATTGGTGAAGATGAGATCAAGCGTGTTTTCCCTCTTCTTGGTTCTCTCACCACCTGCAGGACCAATCGAACAACTATGATTTGGGACCTGACCAGCTGCTGCCGAGCCACTCTACGTGATGGACATTGAAATCGCCAATGCAGAGTTCATTCTTACCAGCCTCAGTATTCCATCCAAGCGCTGTTCAACATGGAGGACGACGGGTTCACCAGCCGAGAGAGAAGAGTAGGCGGGAATCAGCAGACGGTTTCCTTGTCCATGTTAAACTGGATGGCCTGAGGCTGAATGGGACCAGGATGCCATGTTGAGAACTCCAAGTTAATTTCCTCGAATATGTTACATTGTGCCGCCACCTATGCTGGGTCTGTCATGAAGGTGGAACAGGACATATCCTTGGATGGGGATGGTGAATCTAGGACATTGTCTATAAGATGTGATTCCGTGAGTTTCAGATTGATTGTTACTTTACAAGAAAAACAAATGTCCTTTGCCAATTTTCCTCTTAAAAATAGATTCCGTGACATTTATTGTGGAAACATGGAAACAGTCTGATCCCACCCCCTGCAGAGACATCCATGTCACCGGGAAACAGCTCTCCTGAACCCCGGGCCATCTCTCTTCGCGCCTTTCCATTTTTTGTCTGTCCCCAAGTATCTGATTGCATTGCCGCAGAGAGCCTGTTTGAATTCCTGATCTTTTCAAAGAATCCTGATTATTTCAACGTCTTAGATCGGGTAATGACACCGAGAACATCAGAGTCAATGCTCCAGCGTCATAAAGATGGGGAAGATGTCTTGACTGGCTCTGCTCATTCAGACTGTTCACCCTTCACTCTGCCCGAGTCTGGTTCACAAAGACCTTTGAAAGATTCCCGAAGCTGGAGACTGGGTTTTCTATGTTGTTTCCTTCCCATGTTTCGCCTTCCAACGAACAAATTTCGCGTTGTTTTTCATGTTATGGGTTGGCTTGGGCAGTTTGATTGAGGTGATAGTGAGAAATTCTTTCCACTGACCAGGGTGAGTAACAGTTCGATTCCGTCTTCTCCGAATGTGAGATTTTCACTGCCAAGACCCTTTGGGATCTCAGACGGTCTTAGATTTCATAATGAACCACGTTCACACACTCTCAAAGATTTTCGCGAAAAGACGTCAAACAGCGAAGATAGGACGCAGCAACAGATAACAAGGGCTCAAGCGGGATTTAAACGCGGGACCTCTCACAGCCTCATCAACGACCCTCACACTCTACACCAACGAACAGTTTCATCGAGCATCAGCTTTCTGTTGTAACCTCGTTGACCCTCATACAGTGATCTTTGGTTGTTGGAGACCGGTTTCAAGTTCTATATGCTCCAGAGGTGTGTAATAATATCTTTGAACAGGCTGTTTACATTTTAAAAATCTCAGCTCAGGCAGTGAAAGCAACAATGAACAGCTTTCTACCATTCTGCCCCTGCTCCCGGGCTGCAGTTATTTTCTCCTTTCCCCGAGCACTGGGTTGTCTTCAATGGCAGATGGATCAAACCATTTCCCTCCACGGGCAGGTAGTGCTTGGGGATGGTATACGTTTTGCAGCTCCTTCTTGAACACTGGAAGGGTGAAGAAGCAGAAGAGGCAGAATCAGACGTCAAGAAATTATAAACTACTATTGGGAACTTTCATCAAATGGCATTAATCAGAGACAGAGAGAAGGATGCAGAGCAGCTAGAAAAGAGAGAAGTCGAAACTGGAGACCATTCCCTTTAGAAACTTAATACGGGATCTTTCTGTGCAGCCTGTTTGATTTTCAGGATTCGACTTCACGCAGCAATCTTGCAGAAAGTCTTTTGCAACACGGACGTCGGTTTCTTTGTTACGACCGGACAGGGGTTAATATCTGACACCAACCGTCCCAGATTAAGAGAATCCGAGTGAAACACTCACTCACTGAGAGTCATCCCCAACGTCCCTGAGCTGCGGAGCTACAGACAGTTCAAAGCGGAAGGGAGGGTTAAAAATGAGCCATTGTTTTTCACTCGTTCTGTCACAGAAAACGTGAACAAAGACAGAAGTCACACGACACCAGGTTATAGTCCAACAGGTTTATGTGAAATCACACATTTTCACAGCGCTGCTCCTCCATCAGGTGAAGTGACACTTTTCACCGGCATCTCCCCGTCAGAGTCAGGGAGAGTGACGTTGTAAACCCATGATGTCATTCCCGCGCAGGAAGAAGCCGTTCAGCCCATCGAGTCCACGGGGACTGTCTGTCGCTTGTATCTCTCTGAGATATTTACAATCGTTGACATCTGTCCGAATAATGCTGAACTGCGCCTGTGCCGTGATGCTGTCTCCGACATACTGACCCTCTTGTCGTTCATGACTTCTCATTTCACCGGGAGGACACTGCTGTCCGAAACAGCGTGGGCAATTCCTGCAGGGCGTCCTGCGCATGGAACACACTGCAGCTGATGTGTATCAATATGAGACAATTATTTCTGACACATGGAGTTACGGGAAGTTAAGCAAAATGCAGCATACTGCAGCTCTGTGCCGGAAGGACACTGACAGCGATCAATACATGCACACCGCAACATGGAGCTCCTAAAAATCACAGGGTGGTTTCTATCCAGTGATTTTTAACTTAACGGGCGCAACATGCTCGCTCTGCACCATTCTGCTAGCATAGAGTACTGGGCTTTCGGACAAGTATTGGGCTTTTCATCTGGCATGTGACACGTGCATTCGAGGATGATGTCAAAAGACCATCACTGATGTTCTGTAACATTTACCCGGCTGTGTAAACATAACCTTTGTGTAACTTCCCACATTCTGTTCGAACTTGGATTTCACGCAGAATCACAACATTCACGAAACATCAGAGTCGGATTGCGTGCATTCTGAAACATTTGTTTTCCCTTTGAGTTATTCCCTTGTCGTGTTCCCTGCACTGGTAGCTCTGCCCCATCCCTACTTCACGTAGTCCGACCTCATTTCGCGGAGCTGCGTTTTCAGAAAGCTGCTCGGAGATTTGGCAAAACTGAAGACAAGAAATCAGGAGCCAGTACTGGGACCACCCCTTTCCTGGACATTTGTTAATGACACGGAATTGTGAACCGGGCAGACGACTCCAAAATCCTAAAATGAGGCAAAACTCACAAATGAGCTGATCAATGCAGAACGCCATAAAACTGGCCTTTTCGAACGAAGTCCATTTTGTTTAACATCGCTCTGTGCATTTTCCTGAGCCTGATGCTCCAAGAAATAATGGTCCATTTTAATAAAAGCCGCTCAGGATGAGTTTTGATTTCACAATGTCGCATTTCACACGCCTCTTTCTGTGCGTCTTCTTGCAATATTAATTGATCCCTTACTGTGTTCCTTTAAAACACGCTAAGGGGGAAAAAAAATGAAACAACAGTGATTACAAAGGTTACTATGACCATAACGCAAAATCCAACAACTATACGATTGCAACGCCATACAACAGACTACACGAAAAGCAGAAAACAAGTAGCGCTGGAGAGCTCCAGACACGCAATAGGCATACTTACTAAAGAGTGGACTGATATTAGAGAAGTCAGAATGGGGAGAATCTTTGCAATTCGTGGCTCCGGAGGTTATGAATGTCTGTATTGAGTCTGTAAAAGACTGACATTGATAGATTGCTACAGGTTAAAATCATCAAGAGCTCAGGGGATAGTGCAGAAACATGATGTCGAAGCAAAAGGTCATTCATGATCTCAGTGAACGGCGAGGCGGGCTTGATGTTTGCGACTTGTGTCCGTGTGGAATGAAAGTACATTGACACGTTTGTTCCGAATTGAAGTGTTCGCAGGAAGCAGGAAGCTGGAAGCTGAGGGAGACACCGAGCAAACCGTTGCAGATGGGACTGCTGGAGCTGCAAAGGCCCTTTCTGCAGCACTAATGAAATTGCACAGCACAGGGGAGAGAATTGATGCATTGAATTTGGGTTGAGCGGCCCAGCATCCTTTCACAAGTCAGGGTTTACTGGGATATAAGGTATTAGAACAAACATGGATAGCATTTACTTGGATATAAAAACATTATAAAAGACACGAACTGGGTTTACTGGGATATGAAGACGTTAGGAAGGACACAGGGAGGATTTATTGGCTTTCAGGCACACGATAAACTGTCTCACCTGTTTCCTGCTATCTGTATTTGAATCAATCTCTCAAACTGATTTTATTGCCACACGGGCCAAGGTTGTAAATGCTGAAACTATGCACCAGTAAAGATTGTCCGCTCTCACACATTCCACTACTCGACAGGAGCTGTGAAAATGAATTGCATTGCCCCGTTCTCTGTCGCTCTGGGATTATTTGAATAACAAAATCGATTCTGTGAGCTGGGGAAAATGCTGAAATTTATACACATCAGGTGCAGTGTGTCTGAGAGACAGGACTTCCTTCAGTAGCACCCCATCTGAATCAGACAGCTGCGCCCTTCCTGCGACATTGAGAACGACACAGACACAGATCCCCATGATTGGGAGAGATTCTATCTTTCCCAACAACTCTGAATTTTTCGCGCTGTGTCAGATGTGGTAATTTGGACAAGGTTCCGAACAGAATTTTAGTTTCTCTGCATGCACAATCTCCCTTTTGCACAGCCTTCCACACTTTCCATACCTCCCACTCCCACCACACCCCTCCCCTGTCCTGCAAGTCCATGTTTGGCAGGGAGCTGAAGAGCGCATTCGTGTTGTTCTCCTCCAGCACGGCCTGCCAGTGAAAGATTGTTTCCTCCAGCCGCCAATGGAGACAGCGTTGCCCCGGGGGAATAGTGCTAACACAGCCTCCTTTGAGCGGGGGTTCAGAATGGGAAGAAGCTGTTGTTAAAACTCAGTGCTGCTTCAGTGTTAACGG
>NW_025968699.1:0-10081 GCF_021869965.1 Rhincodon typus | reverse complement strand
CCTGCCAGTGAAAGATTGTTTCCTCCAGCCGTCAATGGAGACAGCGTTGCCCCGGGGGAATAGTGCTAACACAGCCTCCTTGGAGCGGGGGTTCAGAATGGGAAGAAGCTGTTGTTAAAACTCAGTGCTGCTTCAGTGTTAACGGATCTGAGCTGTTGCTGGTTCATTGGTCTCGGGATATAGTTCTGTTCCATGTGGATGGAGTAAATAGGAACAGGTCTCGCGTTCCAATTACAGGCGATCCCTGGAGTTCTGTATCTTGCTTCACTCTTCACTGAGGTGGTCTGATTTTGTTGAGATCGAGTTCAGCCTGAGATCCCTCAGGATCTATGTGGCGAGTATTATTTGTAAAATTCGTTCATAGGATATTCATTCACGGGATGACGGCGTCATTGACTAGGCCAGAATTTATTGCCCATCCCCAATTACTCAGACACATGGTCAACCATATTGCCTGTGGGTCTGGACTCACAGGTCGGCCAGACCAGGAAAAGATGGCAGTTTCCTTACCTAAAGGGCATTAGTGAACCAGATGTGGTTTCTCCAACAATCGATTCACAGTCATCATTAGATTCTTAATTCTCGATATTTATTCTCTTCGAATTCCACCATCTGCCGTGGTTTTGAACCCGAGTCCCCAGAACGTTATCCAGATCTCTGGATTCACACGCCAACGAAACTATCACTATTACATCATGTCCCCCTTTTAGCGCAAATACGTGTGGCTCGTTGGTCTCGGGGTATGATTCTCGTTTAGGGTATTATATAATGCTGATATGCGAGAGATCCCGGGTTCAAAGCCCGGACGAACCCGCCTGCCTTATATCTCTTTTGCCACAATGCCCAAAGAGCTTTCCGAAAAACCAACTTCGTCAAATGAGGTCGGGTTGCCTGAAGTGGGGATGAGGCAGAAGTACCATTGCAGTGAACACAGCCAAAGAGAATGCTTGTTCAAATCAAAAACAAGTGTTTCAGGTTGTTTGCCCACGCATTCTGACTCTGAGTGAAAATTCCAGCTGCATTATTGTTCAGTTCAGGGCGTGGAACTTGCGGAAGCGGGAATGCGAAGTGATTGGAGACAGCGTTGAACAGATTCACGTGAATGGTGCCGTGTATGAGGAATGTCCGTAATGAAGTTAGATGGGAAAGTTGGGAAAGCTCTCCTTGGAGAAGAGAAAGCTGAAATTTTGTACAGAGAGTGGCAGGGTCACTAAAACGCTGTCTAACAGTACTAAAGACGCAGATTCAATCAACACAAAGGGAAAATTGATGGTTATGTCACAAATAACAATGGGCAGAGTTACACAGAGAAGGCAAGAGAATTACATGAAATGACACTCATTTGCTCATTGTGGATAGCGGCCCAGATAAGGTGGGCTGCATGGCCTCCATCTGTGTTGCGACAAATTTTGTGATTCTGAGTGAAATCTGAATGTGGGAGTAACAGAATGTGGGGCATTAGACAAAGGTTATGTTTACACAGGCGAGACACATCTGCGCAACAGGGTATTACACAACAACAATGATTTTTTAAAAATTCGTTCTTGAAGGTACATGCCCCACGCCAAATGAAAAGCCTAAAAAGCACACAGTGCTACCAAGCAGAGTGGCGCAGCGGGAGCGTGCTGGGCCCATAACCCAGAGGTCGATGGATCGAAACCATCCTCTGCTATTCCTTATAAACGCGATTTGTGATTTGCAGAAAGTCAGGTGTCTGCAATAAATCGTTCAATTTGGCACACAGGTGAGGTGACACACTTGTCAAGATCGCAGCAGTTTTCTCCTGTTCACCGTTCGTCTTCCCGAAGTTGGGACGGAACCGGGGTCGTTGAAACTTATTCCTTCCAGTGTTTTTCCAAGACCTGCAGTAATTGCACACACTGTTTCAGACATGAATAACAAGAGGATAATCATGTTGGAGACAGCATCACGGCACAGACACATTTGACCATTATTAGAACAGATATCACCGATTGTGAATAACCTCAGAGAGATGCAAACGACAGAGAGTCGCCGTGGATTCGATGGGCTGAACGGCTTCTTTCTGCACGGGAATGACGCCATGGGTTTATGACGTCACTCTCCCTGTCTCTGTGGCTGAAGCACAATTTGCAACTTCTTTCAAATTCCCAGCTCATCTTTCTCACTGTTCTGATGCCCTGATCAGGTTTGAATCTGATCTGCAGGAACTGGAATTGTTTCACTGCCTCATATCAGTAAATGTCACTGAGAACATTGGAGTCAGTGTCCCAGCGTCAACAGAGGAGGGGAAGCTGAAGTAGTACCACACACTGCCATTTGGCACCTTTTAAATTCCCAAACCACTCAATCATTGAAGCTCCTTGGAATGGAAAGAAAACAGAATTTTTAAAAAATCCGCTCGTCTCAACTTTGTGAATCTTTAGAACTGGGACTCAGAGGCACATGAAGGGTGAACTGTCCAACTGAGTAGAGGCAGTTAAACTACCTTCCCTTCTTTAAGTGGCCAGGACATTCATTGATCCGAGACATTAAAAGGATTCCCTCCAAGCACTGCTCAGCCTTTGCTGCTGTTATTGTGAGGACAATAAATCCTCACTCCCTGAGCAGGCCTCGAGCCCAGGCAACAGTGGTGAAACTACAGTACCTTTACCACTAGACCACCTGGGAACAAGCAGACTTGCATCATTTCTTAATAACACAGCTTCTGGCTTTTATTTCACTGGTAATAAGTTGCTCCTGCAAAATGATCGCATCATTGAGTTTTTACAGTATGGAAAGAGACCGAACATCCCAGTTTCCAGCACTTGGCCTTTTAGCCTTGTGTGCTCTCATGTTTCAAGTGTTCATTTCAATGTTATTTTCCCTGTAACATTTTAATCTCACGCATCACTACCAATGAGACTGAAGTTTGAGGTGGGAAAACTGTGTTCATGCCCCCTCGGGGAAGTGAACCTCATTTTCACTCATAGCAGGAAACAAACAAGGACACCTTCCACCGAGAGTGCCAGAGGCTTTAGGAGAGCGCAGCCCCCAGAAAGCAGAATTTCACTCACTTGGCTCTATTGTCCCATTGCAGACTTCAAAACTAGAACCTGTTTACAGCAACAAAAGGAAGCATTCGGCGGCTGCCCCGGGTTTGTGTCCCTCCGACGTTGTTCACCTGTCACTCTGCAGTTTTCCGGCTTCACCTCGCTCTTCCGGTCAAACTTCGCTCACGTCAGCTGCTTCCTGCCATTCCGAATGCTCTTCCTCAAGTACGTGGTCGGACAAACAGGAATGTGGAATTTCAAACACATTTCTCGCCTGTGGAGGAAATGATGTTGTCATAATTTCAGCGAAGATGGAAAGGGCACCTGTCGATCTTGGAAGCAGCGGGTGTGCAAAATTTGCCACAGGCCCCAGTGAGACTCGATCTAACGACTCTTCATTTACAAGACCAGCGCTCTAACCACTGAGCTATGGAGCCATTCAAACAAATTTGGGAAGAGGGTCTCGTGTTAGAAACGACAAAGTAATAGCGAATTGGAGACCTTGTGTATAATCAACCAAGACGTAATAAAACCGAAACAGAGCAGAGGGGCATCACGTGCAGAAGGACGGGAGAATGCAAGGCCGAATCAGAGTATCCTGAGTCACATAAACAGATCTTTCCTGGTCGTCCAGTGATTACGATTCAGTGCCTTCACTGCCATAACCTGTTAATGGTTAACATTTACAGGAATAAATACGAAATATTGACTGATCTTTAGAAGCAGAATTATGTCATTGACCAGTCAAAATCGATTCACTCCATGTTACAGTTCCACATCAGCAATGCCAGCAGCAACTGCCTGACGTGTAATCGGTTTAAAACAAGAATAGAGGGGAGGTCAGGAAAAGTGAAGGGCAATGGTAGTTTGTGAGAGTTGACTGTGGGCCGAGTGGAGCCAGGCTAAATGTGAGTGATGAAGACCAGTCTTCACTGTTTACCCTGGTATACAGATCACATTGGATCAATCACACAAGGACTCTCCTTTGTGTGTTGTCCTTTGCACGTCACAACTCGGTTCAGTGCCTCGAGGGATTCGGAAACTTTTAATTTGGCAACTAACTCAGGTCAGTGGTCCACAAACTAAGCTGTGTCGGGCCACTATTTAAACGGGCCACCACTCATTGCAACGACCCAGAACTATACAGAAAGACGAAGAACACCAATACAAAATCTTCGCTTTGAACGGATATCCCTGCAATTTCATCCGCAGGTGCCTACTAAATAACAACAGAAAGAGGACACATTATGCCCTAACACACTGGCTACACTGCCATACATCAAGAACATATCAGAACTGACAACTCCTATGACCACTAGGAATTACGGCAGCACACAAGCCCAAAGCCATGCTACGACAAACACTCACAAGGATTAAAGACCACATACCCACGACATGCAGAACCGACATAGTTTACAAAATACCGTACAACGACTGCCACAAACATTGTATCAGAGAGACAGGAAGGAAACTCGCCATCAGAATACATGAACATCAGCTAGCAGCAAAATGACACGACGAACTTTCCCTAATATCAGTACACTCGGATAATGAAGGCCATCAGTTTAACTGGGACAACATAACCGTATTAGCCCAAGCCAAATATAGACACACATGGGAATTCCTAGAGGCATTGTTCTCAATCCATAATGCAATCAGCAAACATATAGAATTGGACCCCATATACAACCCATACAGAACAGAACGGGAAATGACAGAACTCACCGCAACAGACCGGGCAGTATAAATTCAAAGTGGAGTAGAACAACATCGCTTCATCGGAAGTCTCATTCATGATGTTACCTCGCAATGGTGACGAAACGTCTGAACGAAAACAAGCCAGCTGGGCGAGCAAGTCAACAACATCAACTTTACCGTTTAATGTGTGGCTCAGTGTCAGTCTTTGTGATATTATACACACACTGTTCTACCCGCTTCTCCCGACGTACACAAGGTACGCCGACAAAAGGCAGCTTTATGTGGAACACAAGCAGTTTCTCCAGACAATGGGTACTGTTGCCATGAGCTGGGATATGAAATAGACAGTGAGCTGAAGTAGCCCCACACTCATGTTACTCATTTACCTTTCAATTTCAATTTTAAATTTCCAAAACCCAGCGATCCAATCACTTCAGCTGCTGGAAATCTGACAAAAAGAGCGCTGGGCATACATTCCTCTTCGGAAGCATCTGTCAATTTGCAAGGGTCGAAAAACTGTCAACTTCACTCGAGCGAGGGAGGATACAACATTTCAATCTTCCAAACCAAAGTCAGACGCCGCATCAATTACACCACTGACTCCACACTCTTGCTGCAGCTTTCATCCTGTCCACTTGTGATGTATTCAGGGATAATGGCAGAAATAGCATTCGCAAGGTGAATATCCAGCAAAATAATCGCCGTCACTGCTGCACTTCAATGTTCTCCACTTTGTGAAGCGGTGAATTTCACTGGCAAACGAAGCACGTTCGTTCTTATATGCCTGCTTTACTGTCACCCGTTTCTCTGCCACCCGTTTCTCTGCTAGGACTTGCCATCATTTTATTCACAGTCATTCCAAAGTTTGCCTCTCGTATCTCTTTTTTTTAAGTTTATCTCCTCTCAACTTAAAACCGTCCCCTCGTCTTGAAGTCTCCCATCTGAGGGAAAAGACAACTACCAGTAGTACTATTTCCACGTCTCACTGTTTTATAAACTTCTATCAGGTCGCCTCTCAACCTCTGAAGCACCAGCGAAAATAGTCCAAGTCTATCCAACCCTTCTTTATAAATCAAACCTTCCATACCAGGCAACATCCTGGTAAACCTCTTCTTAACACTTGCCAGCTTAATAATATGCCTCCTGCAACTGTGCGACCGAAACTGCACACAGTATTCCAGAAGAGGACTCACCAACATCCTGTACAACCTCAATATGACTTTCCCAACTCCTAAATTGAAACAATTGATAATGAAGACAGGCGTGCTAGAAGCCTGTTTCACCTCTCTGTCCATATGTGATGTAAACTTCAAAGAATTATGTACCTGCACCCCGAGGTCCCTAAGGAGGCACCTTAACAGTGAGACAAAGTCTGTGGGCGGTTGGGGAAGAGTTTCGAATTTCTTTGACTTCACGTCTAAAGAAATTTATTGTACACGTGCAGCTGAATAAGATCGGCAATTCATTCTCCGTGACGAACTATAAATGAAACTGAACATTTTTTCAATTAAAAAGTAAAGTTAGACCCTCTCGAGTCGGAAGGAAACCGTCGCTCAGAGGCACAATTCCCGCTTTAAAATAGTGCCTTAATGATTCGACCACATTCCGATGATGTTAGGAACATTTCATACTTTCCGAACTCCACCCAAGAAATCCAGAAACAAGGCTCTGTCTCTTTGCATTTTGAACCCTGCCTTCCTCTCAGCAGTTCTTTATTTTAAGCTGATAAAAATTCTGACCAAAGTTGAATGTAACATTTGCACGTTTCAATGAGATAAATCTAATTCTTTTTTTGAATGTTTCAATGACTTGTGGAGTTTGCATCAAATTGAATGCATTGAAGCGAGTTAAACAGCTTTTTCCCGCAACTTAATTCAATTTTGAAGAGCCATGTGAGAAATGTTTGCGATCTGAAAAAAAATCATCTTTTATTCTCTCTCCGCAAATATTTTTTGACATTTCGAACATTTCCAAGACGTTTGTCGATCGTTGAGTCATTTCCAAATTCTCAGAAACTGGCAATTTCCCATAAACTTTGTCCAAAATTGACTGTGCTCCTTCGTGTCTTTTCCCACGACAAATTAAAACTGCACCAGTCGAGACTTAGACTCACAACCTCGGCATTACACACGCTTCTCCACAGTCATATAAATACTGCGGGCTAACCAACTGCGCCACTGGAGAGACACACACTAAATATTTCCAATTATACCTCAGTTGGCAAATCGGCTGCGAACTGGGATCATATGATTCTCTTCACAAGTGGTTCCTGACTTTTTTGAGGAAATTACTGAACTACGGAGTGCGAAACTGGAATGATTACTGCTATACACATTTTCAGCATTTTCCTGCAGTGTTCCCTGAGCCTTTGATGTTTCCAGCCTGTCGAAATCTGTCAATCACGATCTTGCCAGGGTTGCGCGGTTTGGACTGCAGGGTGAAGCTGAATAGGCCTTCCAAAATTTCCCTGCAACGTCGGACGATGAGAACTTAGAGAAGCTTATAAAGTCATGAGGGATATGAACAGGGTGAATGGTCGAGGTCTTTATTCACCGGGTGGGCCAGTCCAAAACTACAGGGCATATATTTAAGGTGAGAGGGGAGAAATGAAATGGGAGCTGAGGGGTATTTTTCACGCGGAAGTTGGTGCGTAAATGGAATGAACTGACGGTGGAAGTTGTGGAGGCTGGTGAAATGACAACATTTCAAAGGCATCTGGATGCGGGCATGAATCGGAAGGGTTTAGAGGGATAAGGGCCAAATGCTGGCAAATGAGGCTAAATTAATTTCGGATGTCTGGTCGACATGGACGAGGTTCGCCGAAGTGTGTTCACGTGCTGTCCATTCCGACGACACTACAGTTGCTAACCCCCAGTTTAATCATTTGTTTGCGTACGCTCCTGCTGTTAGTCTCTGTGGCGCAATTGGTTAGCGCGTTTGGTTGGTAATTGAAAGGCTGGTGGTTCGACCACACCCGGACGCGAAAAGGCTGCTTTGCTTTTAACCCCGATGACCATTCTCCGTGACACGTTCTCAGTGAGAATTTTGGCTGCAAGAAGGTAACTGTGTTCGCTCCTCAGGTATCGAGCGAATTCCCGAACAGACAGCTCTTAACGCGCAACCGAAGCAAAAATGACAAGGCAAATGCAGTTGCAGACACAGCAAAGCATAAATGCTGTCTGTGAGAGACCTCGACTTGTCTGTGTCACGATCTGCTCACACAAGTGGCAGCGGGGCACTTCCAAACTGCGCTTTCAATTATACTGGGAGTTTCGTCCAATGCCACTTTCCGCAAAGTGCTCAAATAAGGGAAAAACAGAACAGAATTTGAATGACCCATGAAAAGTGACGATTAGCAATCACAGTCTCGAAGAGCTGGGTTTCCTTCTGATCAACAATGCGGGTGTGCCTGCACGACAGTGTTTGCAGCCGATCGAGAAGGCAGCTCATCAGTTCCCTTCTCCAGGACAGAAATGAAGGAAATGAGAGAAAATTAACAAAATTTTACATCGAAATTACTCTCCTTTTCGCCACAACAGCAAATAACTGCGATCAGAATTCATGCAGGATTTGATTTCACAGCAGCAGTGGTACAACAATCTCTATTCGCTCTCAGTGAAAAGGGTGAACAACGCAACTTGCCTGGAACATGAAGCAGCAGCGCAGCCTGCTTTTTCCGATATCATGCTGGAGGCATTCCATGCCACTGTACCATGGAAACATGGCCGGGACGCTGGCCCGATGGAGGATCTGTGCTGTCCCACATCAAAGACCAGTTTGCGAGCAGCAAAGATATTTGGTTGCCTTCAACTTAAACGCAGCTCATCCCGACCATGCTTCCGCACAACCTACGCCGACTCAGAGACTGGAAGCTCATTCCGACACCTAAGACCATGACGAGCTGTTAGCTCAGAAATGACATCTTCCGTTGTTGCTACTGCAACGCAACAACAGCGAAGGCACAGGGAAAGGCTTCGAGGGTCCCTATCCGGCTCGTACATTTTCTTAACTATTCGGGTATGCTCGGTTACAATGTTATTTCCCATCAGATGCTGATAGCCCATCCATCAAATCAAAAAACAATGTAAAGCTGAATCTATCTTATGAGACTTGGTCGAGCAACAAATGCAATGCACCTGTGAGAAACTGTATTTGGTTCTGCTTCGGTAAAGAAAATATGAACTTTACAACATATCTGGAACTTAGATTTTCACTTTGGAGAATGATTTCGCTCATTGCTCGGAACAGAACAGCTGTCGCATTTACAAGTATTATTGAGAAATAAAGAAAATAAAGCCCTTTCCTCACATTTGAACACGTGTTAAAATGTACACCATTCCAAAGGTTTACAAAGTGCACAAGTTTGGAAACAGTGGGAAAACGATAATAGGGACTGGGCGCATTCTTGTAACTAATATATTGGAAAAGCAGGAAGATCAGTACCCTCTGTCATTTGTACTGCCATCTGTAAGCTTATCACTTTCTGTCTTATATTCCCACTCCTTGCTTTCCATTTGAAGCTTGGATTCACCATCAGTCTGAATTTACACCAAGCAGCTAATTAGTCTGAGAACTCTACAGGCAGAGGGATGTCGAGTTAAACTCGGGACAGAAGCAGGCAGTGAATCAGAGAGTGGGTAAATTGATATCAAGTCTGACAACCAGAAAAAAAAAACAAATAATTAGAACGGATAAGCTTGACGCATTGAATAAGATGCAGGAGCCACAATAAATCATATGGTCTATTCTATCCGCTCCCCCATTCCACGAGATCATGGATAATCTGATCATCCAGAGACGCCACTTCCATGCCTTATCCACTTAATCCTTGATATCCTTAATAATTAAAAATGTATATTTGAGCTTTGATTATACTTATCGACCCACGCTAACAGCCCACTGTAGTAAAGAATTCCACAAATTCATAGACCCTTAGAGAAAATGAATCCTCCTCATCTCTGTCCTAAGTGGGTGACTCCTCAGACTGAGATGATGCCCTCTGGTCCTGAACTCTTCCACATAGAGAAAACATCCTCCACATATTTATCTTGTCAAGCCCCCTAAGAATATTAACTCTTTCAACGCTGTCTTCACTCATTCTTTTAAAGTCCAATGAGTACAGGCCCAACCTACTCAATCTCTCCTCACACGAAAATCCCTCTACACACCAGAGAACACGGTGAACCTTCACTGCACTGATCCAATGCTAACGTATCTTTCTTTAGATGTGGGTTCCAAAGCTGTTCACTGTATTCTGGCTGTACCTTGTATAACTCTAACAATCCCTCTCTACATTACTTGTCCATTCTCTTTGAAATAAAGACTACATTAAAGTTGATTTCCATCAGCTGACGAAGGAGCCGCTCTCCAAA
>NW_025968698.1:0-21421 GCF_021869965.1 Rhincodon typus | reverse complement strand
GGCCACAGGGAAGGTCATTGCAAAACCCCTTCTCAATTGCTTCCTCCCAGAGGCTGAATAGCGCTTTTAGTTTTGGGTTCTGAGGAAGGGTCACCGGACCCGAAACGTTAACTCTGTTTTCTCCTCCACAGATGCTGCCAGACCTACTGAGCTTTTCCAGCAACTTTGTTTTTGTTTGTATTCTGTGAGGTCCACCTGACTGACCTTATGACAATCACTTATCCCTCCCCCTCTAATTCCAGGGACTTGGGCCTGTTCTTTTTCTTGTAGCCTCTCCTGGGGCATTTTTACACCAGGTCTGATTCCTTCAACTCAACCTTGGATACGGTTGGCGTGTACTGGACTGTACCCCACCTCTTGCGCCAGAGCGTCTTGAAAGAAATTAATCCTCTTCAGGTATTAAAGGCGTCGAGGCTGCAATGTTCACCATGTCCACATAGGACTCCGAGGTTTCTTCAACACTAGACGGAGGGGGAGAACTCATGGGTTCCGACAGCTTTTTTGGCTGTTCTGAAGAGCCAAGTATGTTTTGCTTCTGCCCTGTTTGTGGGTTTGCAGCTTTCATGTAGTCCACATGCTTGTTCAGAACCACCACACCTACCAGAACTTTGTATATCTCAGGACTGTCCTCTGTCGACCACACCTCTTACCCATGCAATGCCATTTCTGTGGTTTTGGCACCTAACTTTGTCCTCTGAAGTAAACTGTCTCTCTCACTTAAAGGAGTCTTCTATCCGGCAGTGGTGTTCCTGATGCCGTTTCACCCTCCCTCACCCCCAGGTCCAGGAAGAACAGATGTAATCCATTGCAGAGTATTCTCCTGTTAACAACTCTGCTGGAGGAATCCCTGTAGTTGCATGAGGGATGGTCTGATAATCAAATAGGAACCTGAACTGTTTGGTATCGAGTGAAGCTGTAGGCTATTTCTTTAAGCCTGTCTTCAAAGTTTGGACTGTTACTTCTGCCAGACCATTGGACGATGGTTGGTATGGAGCTGTGCTTTACCTGCCAAATGCTATTCAACTTCAGGAAATACTTGAATTCCTTTCTGGTAAATGATGGCTTGTTGTCTGTAACCAACAATTCTTGGAGTCGGGGTATTGCAAAAGATGCTTGCAGTTTTTCTATCACCGTCCCCGTATTTGACAAATGACCTTGGTGCACGTCCACACACTTTAAATAGGTGTCCACAATGACTAAGAACATTGAGCCCATGAAAGAGTTGGCACAGTTGATGTGTTACCGAGTCCAATGTTTACCCAGCCATTCCCACGAATGTGGGGGAGCTGCTGTCATTAAGTTTTGTCCTTGTTGGCACTCTGAGCACTGCCTCACCAACATGGCTGTGTCTGCAAGCAATCCTGGCTACAGACACTTGTCACCAATGTCTTCATTTTGGACACCCTGGATGACTGTGGTGGAGTTCAGCCAATATCTGTTGATGACCTTTAATTGGGACAATCACTCTTGCTCCCCATAATAAAATGCTGCCCTCTATTGTGATCTGGTGTTAGACCACTAAGGTGATTGACTGATTATTATTCAGGCTAAAAATATTTCATACCAGGTTTCATCATTAATCGAAAATGTTATTGTATATTTTTCTATTTATGGTAACACTGTTTTAAAAAATGGCAGAGAAATGAAAATATTCTAAATCTACTACCATGCAATTTTAAAAAAATCCTTTAAAGCTTCAAATACACAGACATAGGCATTCACAATAATGATAGATGGTTTGACACAGATATTACAGTTGAAAGGAAACTGTAGACAGCTAAGACCAGAAGTCCATATCACAGGGTGGGTTAAATTATCCTTCACAACTCCTTTGACTTTTGCAATTATAATGCACTGTCATCTGTAAAGTAATGGCTGTTCCTCACTTCAGTAGTTGGTCTGGTGGATCTAAATCTTATCCTGCTAGGGTTCTTTCTTTTAAGCTTTCTTGTTTTTTTCATCCATAGAGAAAGTGAACCATGTTTTCAGTTTGCACTCTTTGGATGTCTCTAGCTGCCCTGCATTTACAGATTTGTAACAAGCTGCAGCTCAACAAATCTGAGAGCTGTCATCAGGGTTTCTTTCCTTTACTCAAAGACTCTTGGTGCCACTCTGTCTCAAAGTATCCAGCTCACTGCTTCACAAAGTAACATTGTCTTGCACAATTTAAAAGTGTGCACCACTTCATTTTCCTCAAGTTAAGAAAATGTGGTTGCTTACAAGGTGTACCAGCATGTTGTGATCTCAGACTTGTCACGATCTATGGAATCAGTCAAACGTGAGAGATGCAACAGAACCTATAGCAGACCGTCAACAACTACATCTGGAACTCAGTATGAAAGAAGCAAACTTGAATAGTCTGCTGAACTATTCAAGTTCAAACCTTAGCTCTCTGCTTTGGAGAGTAAAATGAATGTGCAAGAGAAAAAAGTTTAGGATAAATCCAAGCTTGAGAAATACTATTTCTGAGTTGATGAAATCTTTAAGGGATACTTTTACTTCGTTTATAAAGATGAGTGAAGAGCGACAGAGAAAGAAAATAAGTAGGATGATTTACAAGCCCCTTATCATAAATTCAATGAAATATTGCTAGTTTACAAGAAAATATGGTGCAACTTTCATGTAAAACAAATCCATTTCAGCAGTATTAGCTGCAGAAAAATCGACCTGAGCTCTAAACAATGCTGGAGAAAATGACAGATGGATAAAAATAGACAGAGATGCTTCTTGTGCACGAGAAGGACCTGCAAGTCACTGAAGGAACAATGATTTCAGAAATAAGTGCCAGTAGTGATGCTGTAGTGAAAGAAGTCAAAAAGGACATAGATGAAACCAATCAACCAACTACTGAAGTGGAAGAAGTCCAAGCTTCAAAGGAAATGAACCAAAAAAAAATTGGGAGGCCGAACAATTATTACAGTAAGTTGTAAAGGAGCAGAATACTGGAAAAATGGAAAGCTAAAGCAGCGATGGAATTAGAAGAACTAGAACCTTCATAATGGTCTTGAAGCTCTTAAAGAATAAATCAGTAAATGTCAAGATCAGTCGCTATACTGAAACCAAAAATGGCTCCCGTGCATCAGGAAAAGCATATTGTAGATCAGCAAATATAGTACATGGAAGGAAAATCTTGATAACATAAACAGAAATGATAGACAATACTATTGATAACTGTGTCGAGAGATGATGTTGATTTCCAATTTCACTATTTTGGAATATAGACATATCACTAATTGCCTATATTTTAAGATGTCGAAACAGCCTTGGTGAGTTGCTGCAGTGCATCTTGTATATGGTTCACATTGCTGCCACACTGTATTGGTGGTGGAAGGAGTTAAATTTAAGGTTGTGGATGACGTATCAATTGGCTGGGCTGCTTTAAGTCTGATATTGAATTTCTTTGAGTGGTGTTGGAGCTGCATCCATTCCAGCAAGTGCCTGACTTGTGCCTTGATGGATAGGCTTTGGGGAGCCAGGAGCGGAGCTAAATGCTGCACAGTTCCCAGCCTCTGACCTATACTGAAAACTATAATATTGAAATAGCTGGTTAGATTTTTTGTTCACAATATGGGCAACACTGGCTAGCCCAACATCTGTTAAGGAATTTGAATCGCAGTTGAGAAGTTGTAGTGAACCACCTTCTTGACTCTGCACTCCATGTGCTGGAGGTACAGCTACACTGCTGTTGGAGAGGGACTTCCAGGACTTTGATCCCGTGTCAGTGAAGAAGTGTTGCAATGCATCTTGTAAATGGTGCATAGCACTAGCACTGTGCTTCAGTGGTGGATGGAGTGTGTGTTTAAGCTTGTTTTTATTTACCATCTCCATAGAATTGTTATGGAAACCATTAGGCTAATTGCACCTGTACCATTTCTATTCCCCAGTGCCAATCTCCTGCTTTTCCCCCATATCCTTGCGCACGATTTTGACACAAATAGTCATCCAATGCCCTCCTGAATGCCTCAGTTGAACCTGCCTTTATCATATTTCCCGGCAGTGCATCACGTACCCAAAATACTCAGTGTGTGAAAAAGTTTCTTCTCATGTCACCTTTTCTTTTGCAAATCACATTTTAAATATCTGCCTTCTTGTTCTCTTTTTCTTGTATGAGTGTGAAAAGTTTCTCCCTATCTAATCTATTCATTCCACTCATGATTTTGAAACCACTGACAGATCTCCTGTCAGCTGCTTTATCTCCAAGGTGAACAGTTCCACCTTCTTCATTCCATTTTCATAACTGAAGTTTTTCATTTCCTGGAACCACTGTCTTGTAAATTGCCTCCATGTTCTCTCCAATGCAGTCACATTTGGCACCCACAACTGTACACAGTATTCTAATCAGTGTCTTGTACATGTTCATAATCACCTCCCTGTTCTTGTAGTTTATACTGCTATCAATGAAGTTGAGAACTCTGCATGCTTTACTAACTGCTCCATCTGTCTTGCCTCCTTCACTGGCCTGTGCACATACACACTCAGCTTCCTTGGCTCCTGCACCTACTTTAGAATGGTGTCTCCTATTTTTTATTGTCTTTCAATGTTTTTCTGACCAAAGTGCATTGCCTGTCATGTCTCTGCATTGAATCTCATGTATCATCTATCCACCCACTCCATTAACTTTTCAATGTCCTTTTGGAGTTCCACACTGTCCTCCTTATAGTTTACAATTGTTCCAAATTTGGTGTTATCTGCAAAATTTGAAATTGTCCCCAGCACACCAAAATCCAGATCATTAATGTACATCCAGAAAAGCAAGAGTCCTGATATTGACCCTTGGAGAACTCCACCACAAACCTCCCTCCAGCTCAAAATGTCTATTGACCATTACTCTGTTTCCTATCACTCAGCTGATTTTATATCTGGGTTGCTACCCTCCCTTTTATACAATGACCCATAACCTTCCTCACAAATCTGCTGTGTGGCACTGTGTCAAACACCTTCTGAAAATTCATGTGTACCACATCAACAGCATTACCTTCATTGACCTTTTCCGTTACCTGTTCAAAAAAATCCAGCAAGTTAGTCAAATGCTATTTTCTCTTCAGCGATCTGTACTGACTCCTCCTAATCAACCTGCCTTTCCCCATGTGACAGCTAATTCTATTCTAAATAATTATTCGTACAAGTTTTAACAATTATCAACATTAACCTTCTTCATAATTGAAGTTTCTCATCATGGAACAATAGTCATAAATCTCTTCTGCACTTTCTCTAATTTATTCACATCCTATCCCTGGTGTTTTCTCCAGAACTGTACTCTGGCTGAGGATTAACAATTGTCTTACACAAGTTCAACATCACCTCCTTGCTTCTATACCCCATGCCCCTTTAAATAAAGACTAATATACTGTATATTATATTAACTGCTTTTTCCATGTATCATGGCACATTGAGTGATTTGTGCACATGCGCGCTGAAGTTCCTCCGCTTTTGTAATCTTTTCGGAATTGTAAGCTTTTTATTTTACCTGTGCATCACCTCTCAACTTCTCTGCACTGAAAGGCATCTACCACATATCTGTCCACTCCACCAACTTGTCTATGTCCCTTTTGAAGTTCAGCACAGTCCTGCTTAATTTACAATGCTTTCAAGTTTTGTATCACCTTCAAAGTTGAACTTGTCTCTTGCACACCAGGATCTACATCATTAATATATATCAGGAAAAACAAGAGTCCGAACACTGACTGAATAAAAATTGAAAGAACTGCAGATGCTGGAAATCAGAAATAAAACAAAAATTGCTGGAAATGCTCAGCACGTCTGGCAACATCTGTGGAGAGAAATCAGAGTTAAAGTTTTGGGTCCAGTGACCCTTCCTCAGAATTGATTGTAGCTAGGAAAGAGTTGATTTTTATGCAGGAGATAATGTGGGGTGAGGGGGTAAGGAGTAAATGATAGGTGGAGATAGAAAAACAGTAGGACAGACAAAGGAGTTGATAACGATCAGCCTGAGAGAATGGATAGCTACTAATGGGGACTAATGGGGATTATGCATAATAGCAGACCATGTGATAACAAGGCCTGGGCTGAGGAGGTTGGGGTAAAGACTTGGGAGAGCTCGAGCCCTAAAATTGTTGAACTCTATATTGAGTCCAGAAAGCTGTAGAGTTACCAAGTGAAAAATGATGTGCTGTTTTTCCAGCTTGCGCTGAGCTGCCCTGGAACACTGTAGCAAGCCTGAGACAGATGTTGGCCAGGAACATGTTGGTGTGTCGAAGTGGTAGGGTCTTTTTTGAGGACAGAACATAGAACATAGAACAGTACAGCGCAGTACAGGCCCTTCGGCCCTCGATGTTGCGCCGACCTGTGAAACCAATCTGAAGCCCATCTAACCTAAACTATTCCATTATCATCCATATGTTTATCCAATGACCATTTAAATGCCCTTAAAGTTGGCGAGTCTACTACTTTTGCAGGCAGGGCATTCCTCGTCCTTACTACTCTCTGAGTAAAGAACCTACCTCTGACATCTGTCCTATATCTATCACCCCTCAATTTAAAGCTATGTCCCCTTGTGCTAGCCATCACCATCCGAGGAAAAAGGCTCCCACTGTCCACCCTATCTAATCCTGATATCATCTTGTATGTCTCTATTAAGTCACCTCTTAACCTTCTTCTCTTGAACGAAAACAGCCTCAAGTCCCTCAGCCTTTCCTCATAAGACCTTCCCTCCATAGCAGGCAACATCCTGGTAAATCTCCTCTGCACCCTTTCCAATGCTTCCATATCCTTCCTATAATGCGGCGACCAGAACTGTACGCAATACTCCAAGTGCGGCCGCACCAGAGTTTTGTACAGCTGCAACATGACCTCATGGCTCCGAAACTCAATCCCTCTACCAATAAACCTAACATACCGTACGCCTTCTTAACAACGCTATCAACCTGGGTGGCAACTTTCAGTGATCTATGCACATGGACACCGAGATCTCTCTGCTCATCCACACTACCAAGAATCTTACCATTAGCCCAGTACTCTGTATTCCTTTTACTCTTTCCAAAGTGAATCACCTCACACTTTTCCGCATTAAACTCTATTTGCCACTTCTCAGCCCAGCTCTGCAGCTTATCTATGTCCCTCTGTAACCTGCAACATCCTTCCGCACTATCCACAACTCCACTGACTTTGGTGTCATCCGCAAATTTACTAACCCATCCTTCTATGCCCTCATCCAGGTCATTTATAAACATGACAAACAGCAGTGGCCCCAAAACAGATCCTTGAGGTACACCACTAGTAACTGAACTCCAGGATGAAAATTTCCCATCAACCACCACCCTCTGTCTTCTTACAGCTAGCCAATTTCTGATCCAAACCGCTAAATCACCCTCAATCCCATGCCTCCGTATTTTCTGCAATAGCCTACCATGGGGAACCTTATCAAACGCTTTACTGAAATCCATATACACCACATCAACCGTTTTACCCTCATCCACCTGTTTGGTCACCTTCTCAAAGAACTCAATAAGGTTTGTGAGGCACGACCTACCCTTCACAAAACTGTGTTGACTATCCCGAATCAAATTATTCCTTTCTAGATGATTATAAATCCTATCTCTTATAATCCTTTCCAACACTTTACCCACAACCGAAGTAAGGCTCACTGGTCTATAATTACCAGGGTTGCCGCTACTCCCCTTCTTGAACAAGGGGACAACATTTGCTAGTCTCCAGTCTTCTGGCACTATTCCTGAAGACAATGACGACATAAAGATCAAAGCCAAAGGCTCTGCAATCTCCTCTCTAGCTTCCCAGAGAATCCTAGGATAAATCCCATCCGGCCCAGGGGACTTATCTATTTTCACACCTTCCAGAATTGCTAACACCTCCTCCTTTTGAACCTCAATCCCATCTAGTCTAATAGCCTGTATCTCAGTATTCTCCTCGACAACATTGTCTTTTTCCTGTGTGAATACTGACGAAAAATATTCATTTAGCGCCTCTCCTACCTGTCTGGACTCCACGCACAACTTCCCACTACTGTCCTTGACTGGCCCTAATCTTACTCTAGTCATTCTTTTATTCCTGACATACCTATAGAAAGCTTTAGGGTTTTCCTTGATCCTACCTGCTAAAGACTTCTCATGTCCCCTCCTGGCTCTTCTTAGCTTTCTCTTTAGGTCCTTCCTGGCTAACTTGTAAACGTAGGTGTTCTGCGAAGTGGCCACCTAGTTGGATTTTGTTTCCCCAAGGCAGTCTCTACTACAAACCAACCAACTCCCACAGTTACCTTGACTATACATCCTCACACACTACTTCCTGTAAAGATGCAATTCCATTCTCTCAGTTCCTCCGATTCTGTTGCATCTGTTTTGATGATGCCAATTTCAAAAATGGAGCCTCCAACATGTCCATGTTCTTCTTCAACCTAGGATTCCACAGGACCATGGTTGACAGGGTCCTCAGCTGGGTCCGATCAATCTCCCGCACTTCATCCCTCATCCCATGCTTCCCTCCCACAATAGTGATAGGGTCTCCCTTGTTGTCACCTATCATTCCACCAGCATCCACAACTGAAGGATCATTAGCTGCCATTTCTGCCACCTCCAGTGGAGTGCTACCACCAGACACACATTCCTCTCTCCTCTCCTCCCCTGCCAGCCTTCTGCAAGGACCGTTCCCTCCAGGACACCGTGGTTCACATCTTAACTCCCAACAGTCCCCACAGCCCCATGGCACCTTCCCCTGCAAACGCGGAAGGTGCAACTCCTGACCATTTACTTTCTCCCTCTTCAGTAACTGAGGGCCCAAGCACAGCTTCCAAGTGAAGCAGTGTTTTATCTGCACTTCATTCAATCTTGTCTACTGCATTTGTTGCTAACAATGTGGTCTTTATTTTCCTCCTTTCTTCATGAGCAGAGTCACTTATTCAGGAATGTGGTTCTTGTTGGTTTATTTGTGAGTTACAAAGTGTGTTACAAAGTTCGGTAGAGTAATTGTGATGTGGAACACAGGAAGCTAAAATGTGTCGTTCCTTTAAGAGATTTGTGCTTTGTCTGTACTTAGAAATGTTTTAAAAATGGTATGTCTGTGAGCAGCAGCTGAACTTGCCAGTACAGGGAACCCCAAAAAGAGAAACAAGTGTATCAAAAAATGCCTTGCAGGTGGCAGGCAAAACAACAGTCTTGTTTTGATGTTGTGGCAACGAGTTTGAATTCGGCCAATTAATTTAAACGAAGCTCCTAGATACAGAAAGCCAATTGAATTTAAATCTGATGGTGTTGATAACCTGAAACCAATCATGTAAGAATTTGATTATGTCATTACGGGTATATAAGATGAAGGCATTTGGAAAATTGGGGAGAGCCAACTGCCATCTGAAAGAGAGAGCCATCCACCACCTGCCAGAGTTAGCACCATTCAGCTCTCAGAGAAAGCCCATCTAATTAATCGAAGGTACTATGGTATTTTAGCTCAAAAGTCCTCATTGAAGAAATTATAGAGATAAATCATCCCTGACAGCAGAATTAACGGAAGAAAGGCATTTGTGAAGAAAGCGGAGATGACAGAATATTCCAGAAGACAGAATATTCCAGAAGACAGTTTAAACAAACTTGGAGAGATTAAGTTATAATTTATTGCTTCTTATTAATTGGGTTTATATTAGTGGGTCTTGTCTTTATTTAAACAGCATTCCAGTAGAATTTAGACCAGTTAGGGAGTTGTTAGTAGTCTAAGGGGGAAATTATCGGTTTGTTAGTAACTTTGTTAATTTGTTCATTGTTGGGTTAAATAAATAAATTGTTTCTTGTTACTTTCAAAGTGGAAATAAGGGATTTTCTTTCTTTTAACCACTCTTTTAATAGATTACGAGGGGAAATACGAACTTCTCTGGGTGTTTCGGGGGTAATTATTAGAGGGGAACCCCTACTTCTGTCATAACAAATTGAGGCTTGTGTTTTAGTTTAATTATCAGAGGGGTTCAACCCTCAGACTTTGGTCAGCACTGCATTATTAATGATCACATCAAGATTAATTAATAGTAATGGTTCTAGAGCGTGATCAATTGTTAACAAATATTTAATTTTTCCTCTGATTTTCTTATTATATAAGACGATGTGATAGAATTTTCAAATATTTAGCAGTGATTCTTCAGTATTGTCTTCTTGTATATGCATGAAGTTGGATATTACTATGAGCAAACTCAGGTATTTATGGATAGATTGTAGTATAGTGGTAATGTCACTGGAGTACTAATCCAGAAACTGAGGTGAATGTTGTAGGCATGGGTTTGAATCCCTCCGTAGCAGATTGTGACGGTGGAGTTCAATTAAAAATCTGATATTAAAAGCATAATCTAATGGCGATGATGTAATCATTGTTGATTGTTGTGAAAACCCATCTGGTTGACTAATGTGGGAAATATATCATTCCTTCCTGGTTTGGCCGACAAGTGACTCCTGACCTACAGCAATTTGGTTGACTGTTAATTGCCCTCTGGTTAATTAGGGATGGGCAATAAATCCTGACCGGCCAGCAATGCCCACGTCCCAAGAGTGCAAAAACTACATCTAGAATTGTGAACGGGCATTTAACTGGACTGGGGGTCTGAGGCCAGAGATGGAGGGTGGTGGAGGAAAGAGTTGGAGAGAATATTCCTTCTCAGTCCATATGTATTCATTTGATTCTTGAAAGTGCATGTTACACCATATGACTGTTGTGAAACCAACAAAGAAGATAGATAAAGATTCTCAACTATGGAGGGGGGATGGGGGAGGCAATGGCCTAATGGTATTAATCCAGAGACCCAGGCAATGTTCTGGGGACCCGGGTTTGAAATGGCAGATGGTGGGATTTGAATTCAAATAAAAATCTGGAATTAATTGAAGATAACCATGAATCCATTGTTGATTGTCAGAAAAAAACATTTGGTTCACTAATGTCCTTTAGGGAAGGAAACTACCATCTTTACCTAGTTTGGAATACATGTGACTCCAGACCCACAGCAATATGGTTGACTTGTAACTGCCCCGTGGGCAATTAGGGATGGGCAAAAAATGCTGGCCTTGCCAGCGATGCCCACATCCCATGAATGAATAAAAAACAAAGCACAGTCTTTACGAAGTAAATCTAACATATTTGTAGAATTTACTTAATTTGATATCACATCTGCAGAATCAGATCACTATCATTGCAGCCAGGTTGGCAGCACTACTCCACTAGAATAGAGGGTTTTGAGTAACTAACAGCCCTTACACATCCACAGAATCTTAAACTTTACAAGCTGCAATACTGGGAAAAGGATACAGATGTGGTTCTGCAGGATCTGATTCCTTTCCTCACCTCAAATTTCGCTGATGTTTTACATGTATTCCAATCTTGCTCACTCGCACAATGCAAATACTGCTTATTGGGCTTTCAGCCTCCATTATTTGTTGTAAATGATTACTGCATTGGTTTCTTTGAGCCCCTCATTGCTCCTAGGACCTTGCTGAGCTCACACTACAATTTTCCAACTACTCTAGACATTTGTGAACCCCAAATCCACAAAACCTGGCTTGACACATATGGGGCCCTCTTTTCTTTCCTTTTTTATCTCACCATGATCGCAAAACTGCTCTTTAGTGATCTCTGTTCTGTTCTGAGTGACCTATTGAATAGTATGTAACAAAGCTGCACCTTTTGCTGTGAAGAATTGAATGTAGCTAATGTTTTGGAACAATCACATATAGCAAATGCTGAGAATTCTCTGTTCATTAAATGCTAATATTTTCAGAGACGTGCTGGTTTCTGTAACACTTTGATGAAGTCCTTTTTTGTTGAATCACAGATTAGTGAAGCATGCAAGTAAACGACATCTGTATGATCTCAAGTCTGTGTAATTTATAGATTTTGCTATACCCTGATTTCTGGATTTTTCTGTTTTACCTTTTATGCCCAATTAGTTCTGAATTATGTGTTATACTTAGGCTCACTTGGCCTTTGTATGAGGATATCCAAACTAATATCACTCAGCCCTTTTATAGCTGGCAGAAAGCAATGTTTAACAGCCATCAGTTTAGAATTCAAACCAGGTTTCAGGCAGGAGGAAGTTTTTCTTGGCAGTGGTTTTGGTCGTGGTATTGATATAGGTAGTTTACTTTGGTGGTGATGGTAGTTTCGATGGTGGCAGTGGCAAGTAGATTCTTTGGCGGTGATATTAGTAGGTTTTTAATGGTATTTATGATGATGGTGGTGGTATTTAGAGGCAAGAGGACAGCTTGCACCATGATCTCTGTAGAAATATCCATTCTTGTCATAGTAAAACACATTTGTTTTTCTTTCACTTCAGGAGAATATCGTTTGTGTATTTGACAGTGCTGTTGTGATTTTGATCAGAAAGCTTATGGGAAGTTTGCTTCTTATCTAAAAGTTCAATAATTTCTAATAAATTTTTTATTCCCTCCAGATCGATCTTTAACAAAATCCATTATTGAAAGGACATTGCTGAACGGAATTGGAGTCACTTCTGAGGTAACAACTGCTTTTACCTAGCATAAAGATATCTCAGTAATGATGTGTAGCAGGAAGAATTTATTTTGGACCCTTTTATAATAATGCCATTTTTTGGAGGGATTTAGACAAATTGCTTCTTCAGTCTGAGTGTGTCGGAACAAGGCAGTCCTTGATCGAGCTTGTACCAACGCAGCGTGGGAGACGCCTCAGAGTCAAGCTCTAAGACACTGCCATTCAAAACTATATTTATACATTTTCGCCGAACAATGGTTACATACAACATTGGTATAAAATAAACTATATGTCAGTTATTTACTAGAAAAACAGGATGCAGTTCATTTTCTGGTGCATTTCAAGAGGACTTCAACTTCTCTGTTATATTCAGGGATTGTCTATTCCCACCAAATGCTCCTAGCACCCAAGCCTTCCCTTATGGTTAATACTTGCGTGACAACCCGGATCAATTTTCATGGCCTCTGAACCTTGTGTATCTGCTGACTATTCCTTCTTATGGATATGCTGTTAAACTACTTGAGCTATGCTATTTCCTTATATATGTGTATTTTGCTCTTTGTCCTACTCTGTACTGTTTGTACTGTTTGTCTAGACTTATTTTCTCCACTGCGCCATGTTCTATAGTATTCTGCTTCTTTCCTTGTCATTTCTCCCCTTTTACACTCTCCTATCCTCCTTATCCTTCTGTAGCCATCATAATTGCAGTCTTGTTTTTTATAGCAAACCAAGCTTGCTTTGCTTTAAGGCACTTTACAGAATGTTCTTACACTATACTATAGAGTAATTGCTTGAGCAAGCTTATGAAATATATGATATTAAGCCTTGGAGGATCCAGTGTTAAAAACCATCAATTTGTTGTATAAAATGGGTATGAGATATATTCGGGTAGTTGGATGTTGGGGTGGGAACGAAACGTTTTTGGTTATAAACTGTTTTCTGGCTTAACCAACCTGTCAGTGGTAATATTAAAGACCTTGCATCTAATGCATGGTTTTCTTCTGTGATAAGTTTTGGGCAATTAATTTGTCACAAATTAGTAATGCGTAGTCCTGTTAAATATCTTTCACATCACTTGAAATTAGTTGACATGATAATGTAATTTGCTTCCCCTGTCTCCATCCCCAAACTTGTTGGAAGTCCTCCACGGTTCTTTTTCCAATGTCTCAACTCTTGATGTTTCCATGTAATCTTAACCTAGGGACTAATAAATCTGTTGTTCTCAAACATTTTTTGGTTAACTGCTGTGTGAACCTCCAAGGTCCATACGCAGCAGCAACTTCTGGAACCTGAAGTCACTGCTGCAATCCATGACGACACACCAATCACGTGTCTAGCACATTGGAATGACAGTTTAAAGGGAACTTTGGTTGAGGGCCACTTTTTTTCCAAATCAATTAATTATGAATCACTCCTTTCCCCCATTCCCACATCTTGGATATGTTGCAATGTTGTACAGTACTCAATTTGAAAGTGCTGCATGGAGTGTGTTTTAACAACACTTTTTTGCAACACTAAGCAATTACTTGTTTTTGGAATTTGAAAATAATTTCACTGATGTAGAGAGTGGTTAGACAGTCAAGGCAAATCTGAGATGAGAGTTAAATGCAGCAGCACTAACATTCTTGTACATTTTTAAAAATGTGGTCTTGGAATTTCGCTGTCACTGACATTTATTTCCCAGACTTGAGTAATGTAACTTTTTCCCTCTCTTTTTCCCTTTATTTCTGTATTTTATATCTAAGATCTGTACCTAGGTTATTTTTTACCTAAGTTGGCGCCAAACGGGGCGGCATTGTAAACTTTTCATTGTACTCCTGTACTTCCTTACTTGGATGTACGTGACATTAAAGGATATTTTGTTCTATTCTAATTGCCTTCGATAAAGGGGTGACCTTCTTGAGTCACTAAAATCCCATGAGGTGTAGATGCAGAAATGCTGCTGTAATGGAGGGAGTTTCATAGTTTAACCCAGCAGGGATGAAGGAACAACAGTGTTTTTAAAACAAGAACAGAAAATGCTGGAAGAACACAGCAGGTCTGACAGCATCTGTGGAGAAAAAGCAGAGGTTAACATTTTGGATCCAGTGAGCCTTCTTCAGAATAAGACAGCTGCTGGATGAGTCAATGTTAATTGCAGGCTATTCTTGTTCGACTGTGGAATAGTCATTTGCACATGAAATTCTGAAATGTTCTCAGGTCTGTGAAAACCCAGCGCAGTTTCTTGTTTAAAAGGAATTTGCATTATTAGAAAATGGTGGAAGATATAGGTGAGTAAAGCTTGCAGCTTTTTTCTGAATTACAAAATATTAATCTAAACCAAAGATGCTGTCAAGACTAAAACCAGCATTATATTGCTGTTTATTTATTTTATGTGTCCAAGTTGAATGTACCCTACTATCATAGGAACAACAGCTCTTGCGTCGCCCTTCCCCAGCAAAGGTAAACATGAGACTTACCACTGGAAACTAGGACTGCCTAAGTGCGGATCACTGAAGAAAGGTGAGGGTTTGGGTGTGAACATCATGTTAGCTACTCATACTGGACTAACACTCACTAATGTTAATTAATTAGTACAAAGCAGTCGACTTGCCATTGTGATCGTCCTTCTTTCTTCTGTGTTTATTCTTGCCCTCTCAGTTGCTCAGAGGATTATTTCACAGATCTCCTGATCACTAAAATTGCCTATTTCACTTTGGTAACATGACCAAACTCAACCAGTCATTCATTCAAGACAACAAGGTGCAGGGCTGGATGAACACAGCAGGCCAAGCAGCATCATAGGACCCTCTCTGCTCCTATGATGATGCTGCTTGGCCTGCTGTGTTCATCCAGTCCTGCACCTTGTTGTCTCGGATTCACCAGCATCTGCAGTTCCAACTATCTCTCAGTCATTCATTCAGTTGCCATGGTCCTGAGCTCTGGAATTCCCTCTCTAAACTTTCAAAATGCTCCTTAAAATCTACATCCTTGACTAAGCTTTAAGAATTGAAGTACCTTGGAATTTTTTTTGTATTCAGAGGCATTAAACAAATACAGATTTTCAACAACGTCTTATCCATCTTGCTCCTCTAAATTCTTGTCTTAACCTGGTGGCTATCTGCATTCACTAGTATTGTTTAAGCTCCAGCCTTGGTCTATTTTGTATGGTTCCATTTTTGTTCCCTACTCTTTAGTCTGCTGGTTTTAGACACAAATCAGGCCCTTTCCAGTCGGCTATATCTACCATATACCCTTTTCTGTGTTTGTGCCTTTGTATGTAGTTGTGCCTCACTTACGTTCATCACAGATTTGTATGGTAATGGAATAAGCGTAAGCATCATTTGAGGAAGAGGGTGGATTAGATGCTAACAAGAAATGAATGGAAGTGCAGTTAGAAATAAAAATAACTAAAGAAAAATAAATGGAAAGGCAAGTGGAGAATACAGTTGACTGGGAAATAGTGATATGTACAGTTGGAATGGAAATAGTTTGAGTGCAAAAGTATTTAAGTAGGGGAAATGAATATTGAGCTAGTCTGTGGCAGATCAAATGCCCAGGCAATTCATGAAAATGTGACTTTAAGACGTTGGAATTAAGGAAGTGTGAGACACTGGAGATGAAACAGTGTCGTGGTTGCTTAATGACCTTTGGACTTGACAACGGAGAGAAAGATATGAGGTGTGCAGTTTTAAGTCCCCATTTTCATCCTTTCATTCCTTGCCCTCTGACTTACCAGGACAATTTTATCAGAAGTCCACTAGGTTAATAAAAAAATGTAAACTTTCCCATACTGTTTGCAGTTTATTATCCACTAACCTATCGCTTGGGGCTTTGCTCAACATTTTTAAAGAAAAGTTATTCTTAATGGAATTGAAAAGCTTAGAATATTCTCAAAATTTTATGAAGTAATTTTTTTTAACTAAAAATTTCAGACAAATGCTTTGATTTAGATGGTTTTTGGTGGAGATATGTTCTGAATATATGACGTCTTAAATGTTTCAAAAATAACATATTCTGACTCTTAACGTACAAATGAAACATCAGAAAGGGCATAGATGTGCTATTGATTCTGACACATTTGTGTGTGTGGTGGGGGTGGATCTGTGGTAGTGGTGGCGTCTGTGTGTGTGTGTTCAGTACTCTTGCCTCTTGGTTGCCTGTTCAATATGTCATTGAATCAAATGCAGTGGATGAGCATAACAAAGTGTGGCTTACGGGGTTAATTCTGTGCTCAAAAACCCCAGATTTCCTATAGGGAATGACTGACGAGAGGGCATCTTTGGTCTGAAGGCCTCCCTCTCTGTTTTTATATTCACTCATGGGATGTGGGTGTCACTGTCTCAGCCAGCATTTAAAGCCCTGCCCCTCGTTGCCGTTAGAAGGTAGTGGTGAACTGCCTTCTTGAATCACTTCAGTTTTTGTGCTGTAGGTAGAGCCATCATGCTGTTAGGAAGGGAATTCCAAGATTTTGATCCAAGACGATTGACAGGGTCTAGTCATTTCCAGTGATTAGGTAGTCCATCTTGTTTTTTTGAGGATTTTTTTAGTGGTATCATCAATGTGTCCATTTAGGGGTGAAGTTTTCTTGAATCTTTTTGTGCCAAGCTTGTTTTCCTGATTTATAATCAGCAGGCAGGAGGGCTTTTGTCTATTTGTGCCATAATTTCTGAATTCTTCAGAGCTGCTTAGGTTTATTGGCTAGCAAAAAAATTTGAACACGACTGCAACATTTAAAATTAGAATAATTGATTGCATTGACACAAGATATAGTACATTCAATTTGTGAATTTTCTGGCAAATGTTACAAAATGAAGCAAAACTACAGCAAACTTCTTATTAATTGGCATCGTTGGGACCAGGAGTGTCCCAGTTGATCAAATATTCCAGAAATCAGGAGGTCCACACAATCAATGTAACAACACACACTAAGTCATAGAAACATAATGCAGGGGATATACACATCACAATTATGTTATCTACAGCATAAATCACTTAAATAATGGTGTAACTTTGCCTTAAATAAAACTTACCAGCAGCCAGCCTTTTCACTCGCACCCTCAGCTGAGTACTCAGCCATTGCGATAAGTTTCAGTATTGGAGGAGAAATTGACTCAAAATTCAATCAACTGTTGATATTTTGTATGGCCATTCATTTGAACAAGTATATTTGTTCAAATATGCTTGAGGTATACCTCACCACAGTGAATCAGTCATAGAGTTATAGAGCTGTACAGCATTGAAACAGACCAGGTTTTAGACATGCTTGCCGAGCCAGTGTGTTTGATTGCAAATGTTTTGTCACCCTGATAGGTAACATCGTCAGTGCGCCTCCGGTGAAGTGTTGGTGTTCTGTCCTGCTTGTTATTTATATGCCTTGGTATGCTGGGGTGGTTCGCTTCACTTCTGGTTTTGTTTTTGAATGGTTTGTATATCGGGTCCAATTCAATGTGTTGATGGAGTTCTGGTTGGAATGCCATGCCTCCAGGAATTCCCTGGCATGTCTGTTTTGCTTGTGCTATTATGGATGTGTTGTCCCAGTCGAATTTGTGTCATTCTTTGCCCATATCTACTGAGACCAATGAGAACTGGTTGTGTCTCTTGGTGGCTAGTTGGTGCTCGTGTATGCTTATCAGTTTTCTTCCAGTTTGGCCTATGTAATGTTTCTCACAGTCCTCGCATGGTATTTTGTATATTTTGTTGATTTTGTTGTTTGTGGGTATGGGATCCTTTTTCTTTTGTCAGTAGCTATTGTGTGACAGCAGTACTTAAATCTTTGCTCCTCTGTACTTTAAAAAACGCTGACATTTTCCTTCCAAGACAGAAGGAGTGATACAGTGCGATATGCATCATAAATATACTATCTTTATAATGCAATCAAATATCTTTGTCTTTATATTGATGAATGTTTGACACACTTCCCTGTATGTTTTACATATATACTGCAATTTATAGAGTACTGGGAAAAAAACAGTAGTTGAAACTCTCAAAATAAATAAAGCTTTTGAAATTAATCCTTTACAATTTTAATCATTAGAAACAATGTGCAGGATTATCGGGAATAAGCGGGAGAATGGCACTAAACCGTAATGCTGATCTGGAGAGCTAATGCAGATGTGATGGGCAGAATGGCATTCTCCTACACTATAATAATTCTGAGATTCTTGAAAAAAGAGCACTTAGTTCGGCATTAAGATGGAAAAAGAATGGCCGTTTTAAATATGTTAAACACATTGAAAAGTTCTGAGAAATTGTATACATGTACTTATTCAGCCTCTGCCTTCACTACTTTGTCACTACTTTGGATAGCTGATGCTTCAGCAGTAAAAATGTTTTACTAAATGTGTTAACATACTCTAGTCAATTCGATTAGTACATCAAACCACGTTGTTCATTTTTTGTTTAAAAATTCTCTTTGAATGTATCTGAATTTCAAAACTTTGTTTTTCCAAGATGGCAGTGGAGTGAAGGGGGGGAGGGCGCAAACTCATCTGCTGCTATCGACTTTTTCTCTTTATTTTTCTTCTTTTTACTTTTGCTCTTTTTTTCTTGTTTCTTTGTATTCTTTTCTTTTAAGCCTGGAAAGTGGCGAGTGAAGGAGGAGGCCTGCAGCAGCAGCAATGCCAGGGTGAGCCGGAACGGTTCCGCCCTAGCCAGGCTGACATCCCCCAGCCCGGACTCTCAGGCTCGGCTGAGGCTGCAGGTCCACAGCTGGGCCTGGACGCCTGAAGGATGAGAAAGGTGTTCTCGGCCCAGCATGGTGGTCTCATCACAGTGTGGAGGGCTTATCCCCGTGTGGACGTCTTCTTTGTCTTTGGTGTCCAGGTAAAAACCACAGGCAGGCCCGACAGGCAGTCTCATCCAGGAGTGGCGATCTCAGCCTAGCATGGTGGTCGTCTTTAGCGGAGGCTTCCAGCCTAGTACCAGCGGCCCACTGTGGCGGTCTTGTCCCAGCTGCCTCTTCAGGGTTCCTAAATTGGCTTTCCCTGAGCCTAGGAGCCATTAACTGAACTGTGATGAACATCTGAGATAACAAGTTGTAGAGATGGATGAACACAGCAGGCCAAGCAGCATAAGAGGAGCAGGAAGGCTGACGTTTCGGGCCTAGACCCTTCTTCAGAAAAAAATGGCCTGCTGTGTTCATCCAGCTCTACACTGTGTTATCTCAGATTCTCCAGGATCTGCAGTTCCTACTATCTCTGTGATGGACATCTCTTAATTTTACTTTTTTTTTAATTACGTGTGACTTTTGTCATTGAAGCAGGTGCTGTGGTGAGGCGATTTACAAAACTTTTCACTGTATTTTTCTTATAAAAGGACATGTGACAATGAATTTCAATTTTATTCTATTTTCTGTTTTGATTAAAACCTTATTTTGAAAGGGAACGTGTTCATGAAAATTTGTGAATATCATGTGCAGATCCAGTTTTTTGTTATGACTGTTATCATGCTGAAGTATTTTTTTCCATGTTAATGTTTTCCAGAAGCATAAAGCAAGCAATAAGGCTACTTATTACAGGAAATGTGATACACAAAGTTAAATACATCTGATATCATTATCCTTTGTTTCTGTCTTATTCCACCTTATCTCTGTGGCCTCTTCTGACTGTTGGTCTTTTGTTACCCTTTTTCTGGCTTTTTGTGTGCTTTTAACTTTACATCTCTTCAGTGTTGTAGAATCTTCTTGCATCTAATCTTCACTATTGCTTCTTCTGATCTCAGCTTTGAATCCTTACTGTTCATTCTTAACTGCCATCTCAATAGCTGTATTTTCAACTTTACTTTTGGTCAGTTTTAACTAGTTTATTCTCTGTGTATGTGTTGCTTTTGTGGGAGGTGCCTAAAGACTCGACTTAATACTATGGAAAACATAAAATGGAAGTTTCTTATGAGGAGTGTTTGTTTCAATTTCCAGAACTATTTCCTTTTTTGGTCTTTTGAGTAGAATGTATTCTTGCTATTGTACAGAGAAGGAGGGAAATTTGTTCTACTGAACCAGCAGCTTTGATTTATATAGTGTTTTCATCATGGAAAAGTGTTTGTGGAGCCATATATTAAACGTAAGTCAATAGTATGACAAAGGAGGAGAAGTCAGTAGAGGTGACCAAATTTACCTAAGTTGTATACTAAAAAGGAGTGAGAGACGAAAGTGTTTAGGAAGAGAATTCCAGATTGTGGATAACCAGCTGTAGGTATGGCCACCAAGGATGGTGTGAAAAGAGGGGAAACTGACAAATGGTTGGTTTAAGGAACAGAGTTTGGAAGGGGTCATAGGCCCAGTGGAGGTTACAGAATTGTGAAGGGATAGAGGATGAGATTTTTAGATTCAGATAATGGGAAGCCAAAACAAACATTGGTTAGTCAGCTGAGGCAAGTGTAATACATGACAAAGGTTTGATAGTGAATTTAGTTCTATTACAACAGTACTTTTTTAAAAAAAAAAATCATACCCGTTGCTGCAACAACAAGACTAAAGCAGTGTATATCATTTTACCTTTGTAACTATTGCAGATAATGTCAGCATTTGTCATGATTTTCCTCTTTTATTTCACACCAGTACAAATGGCTAGCACTAACATCATCTAGAGATCCTGCTAAACAAAAGCAAAGAAGAAAAACCGTGAAGTTGAGACATGGTTTGAAAGGAAAAGCTACTATTCGTATAGGTAATGATGTTTCTTTTGCAACTAATACGTATGGTATAACATTAATATGGAGAGTACTTACACAGAAGGATTTTTAGTTAATATTGAACATATTTACACTGCGAGCATTATTATTAGGTGGTTAAATTGTTAGGCTAAAGCTGTTTCATCATTGTGTATTTAGCAGTGGTGTGTTTCATTTAAAAATAACTTATTTTGAGAGGTTTAATACAAAAATTGTGTTTCAACACAGGAAGTTCATTTGTTTCATCTGGTCTGTGCTAGTGCTCATCAGGCCTGTTCACTGTAAATGCAATTTTCCAAATACGTATTCATTTTCAGGTCATCCA
>NW_025968697.1:0-21425 GCF_021869965.1 Rhincodon typus | reverse complement strand
CGTGCCATTGAGGATAGAAACAGAAAGATAGGCCAGATGAATGCATGACTGAGGAGTTGGTATAGTGGGCAAAATTTTCAGTTCTTGGATCAATGGGATCTCTTTTGGGGTAGAGGTGATCTGTACAAGAGGAACAGGTTGCACTTGAACCAGACCGGGTCCAAGATCCTCGTGGGGAGATTTACAGGTGTTACCCAAGAGGGTTTAAACTAATTTGTCAGAGGAGTGGGTCTCTGAATAAGAGAGGGGTCGTCAACAAGTCACGGGAAAATATATTAAGCAGCGAGAGCAAGTTTACTATTCAGGATAGCCAGGGATGCAGTAAAGGGGGGGAAAAGACTTCTGGTTGAAGGAGCATTTATTTTAAATCACGAGGCCTGACTGGTAAGGCAGACAAGCTCAGAGCATGGATCGGCTCTGGGGTCTGGGATGTTATAGTGACAACAGAAACAGGGCTATGAGAAGGGCAGGACTGGAAGCTCATTATTCATGGATATGGAAGCTACAAGCGTGACAGAAGTACAACTAAGTGAGGCGGAGGAGTTGCCCTTTTGATAAGGGAGCATATAACACCAGTGTTTTGAGAGGATATTCTTAAGGGGACATCAAATGAGGCCATATGCTTAGATCCCCAAATAGCCAGTGGGTAGGAGGGAAGCAGATGGGTAGAGGGATTACAGATATCTGTCGGAATAATAGAGCAGTATTAGTTGAAGATTATAATCTCCCCTATATTGACTGGGCCACCCAGGGTGCTAAAGGCCAGGTCGAGGTGGAATTTGTCAAATGTGTCCAAGAAAGTTTCATAAATCATTTTTCGAGGGCCCAAGTCAGGAAGGTGCAACACTGGATCTCCTCTTTGGAAATGAGGTCGGGCAAGTGACTGAAGTGTCAGTCAGACAGCACTTTGTCTGTCCATGTGAGGGTGAAGGGAAACACTGACAGGTTTAGGGACCTCTCGCTGACGAGGGATATCGAGGCTCTGGTCAAGAAAAAGAAGGTGGCATACCCTGGGTTTAAGCAGTCCAGTTTGGTCACAGACATATCAGAGATGACCACAAGACTACTCAGACTCCTAAGTATCAGGGGAGCCCACAAACCAACAACCACCCTGTGACAGCTACTGACAAATGTGAAGGATCCCATACCCACAACTGATAAAACTAACGTCATATCTAAAATAACATGCAAGGACTGTGGAAAAACATTATATAGGCTAAACTGAAAGAAAACTGACAAAAAGGACACATGAACACCAACTAGCCACCAAGAGAGACAACTAATTCTTACTGACCTCAATACACATGGACAAACAAGGACACATATTTGACTGGGACAACATATCTATCATAGCACTAGCCATACAGGCATGCGAGAGAATTTCTGGAGGCCGAGCATTCTAACTGGAACTGCATCAACAAACACACTGAACTGGACCCGATATACAAGCCGCTGAAAAACAGAACCAGAAGTAATGCCAACCACCTCAGCAAACCAAGGTACATAAATAACTAGCAGGACAGACCACCAACACTTCACTTCTGCAACCAAACACAACAGCTCAGCGATCAAGTGTACAACCTCAAATGGACTTTAGACAGGCCTTTGACAAGATCCCACACAGTAGGCTAGTCATGTAGGTTAGGTCGCATGGGACCCAGGGAGAGTTAGCTCATTGGATTCAAAATTGGTTCGGTGCAAGGAAGCAGAGCGTGATGGTTGAAGATTGTTTCTCGGACTGGAGACCTGTGACTTGTGGTGTGCCACGAGTAATGGGACCTTTGTTATTTGTGACTGACATAAATGATCTGGATGTGAATGTATAAGGCATGATTACTAAGTGTGCAGATGATGCAAAATTAGGAGGTATCGTTGATAGCGAGGAAGGTTATCCAAAATTACAGAGGGATCTTGATCAGATGGGGAAGTGGGCTGAAGATTGGCAAATGCAATTTAATACAGATAAGTGTGAGGTGTTGCATTTTGGATTGCCAAACCAAGGAACGGTTTGTACAGTAAGATCCTAAGGAGTGCTGTGGAACAGAGGGACCTGGCAGTACAAGTACCTAATTCATTAAAACCAGTGTCACAGGTAGACAGATGGTGAAGAAGGCATGTAGCATGCTGGAATTCATCCGTCAAGGTATTGATTGTCGCAGTTGGGACGTTATGTTACTGTTGTAGAAGTCGTTGGTGAGGCTGCACTTGGACAACTGTGTACAGTTTTGGTCACCCTGTTATAAAATCATGGAATCACCTCAGTGTGGAAACAGGCCATTTGGGCCAACAAACCCACACTGACACTCCGAATTGCTTCCCACACAGACCTGTCCCTCTATCCTTTCCCGTAACCCTGCATTTCTCACTGCTAACACACCTCATCTACACATCCCTGAACACTATGGGCATTTTCGCATGGCCAATCCACCGAGCCTGCACATCTTTGGAGTGTGGGAGGAAACCGGAGCACCCTGAGGAAGTCCATGCAGACACGGGGAGAACGTGCAAACTCCCGACAGACAGTCGCTCGAGGGTGGAAATGATCCCTGGCCACTGATACTGTGATGCAGCAGTGCTAGCCACTGAGCCAGCGTGCCTCCCACGTGACCCACCGTGTCACCCTTAGTAGGCCTCAGTGATAGGGAAAGGTTGGCCAGGATAGGCCTTGGAACATAGCAAAATGAGGAGTGATCTTATTGAGATGTATAAAATCATGAGGGGCATAGGTAGCATGAATGTCTTTACTGTTTTGTTCCCAGGGATGAGCAACTGAAAACTGGAGGGCGTAGGATTAAGGTGAGAGTGGAAAAATTTAAGAACGATCTGTGGGGCAACTTCTTCACGCAGACAGTGGTGCGTATATGGAAAGGGCAGCCAGAGAAAGTAGTTGAGGCAGGTACAATAGCAACATTTAAAGCATTTTTTTAACATTTGCATAGATTCATGGATGGGAAGAGTTGAGATATCTATCAGCCAAATGCGGGCAATTGAAACAAACTGAATGGACATCATGGTCAGCATGGCCCAGCTTGGGCCAAAGGGCCTGTTTCCACAATGTATTATTGTTTGAGTCTATGACTCTATTGGTCACTGGAGCCACGCTCTTCAAAATTCATTCACAGAATTCCAGTATCGCTGGCTCAGCCAGCATTTATTGCCCATCCCTGACTGCCCAGAGGGTAGGTCAGAGATACACATAGGGCAAACCAGGTAAGGATGGTAGATTCCCTTCCCTAATGGTCATTAGTGAACCAGAAACATTCTTCCCCAATCAACAATGGGTTCATGGTCATCATTAGAGTCTTAATTTCAGATACTTACTGAATTCAAATTCCACCCTCTGCTGTGGCACGATTTGAACCACAGACCCCAGACGTTACCTGGGTCTCTGGATTCACAATCCAGCTATGACAGCAGAAGGCCATTGCCTGCCCTTCAAAAAACTCATGCGACACAATTTCCCACCCACAAAGCCATGGTGGCCATGCCTGATTCGTCCCTGCCTCTCCAAATGCATATCTTTCAGAAACTTAATTCCCACTGAAGTTAGACTTACGGGTTGATAATTCCCAGACTTCTCCTAATATCCCCTTTTAAACTAAGGCACATTTTTGGTTTCAAATTGCTGCAGGGCCTTGCTCCTCCATTTTTTGTTAAATCAGCAACCCCACGACCCTCTGAGACATCTGCACACAACTAATTCTTTCTTAAGCATCCTAAATTTTCATCACTCCACCAATGGCAACCCTACTAGATCCCTAATCTCTGGAGTAACTTCCAGTGGTCTCTGCCACTTGACCTGATTATCCTCCTTTAAGATGATCCTTAAATCTCTGCAGCAATGAATTCCCCAGATTAACCACAGTCTAGCTAAAGAACCTCTTCCTTATCTCAGTTTGAGACCCTTCTCTCCAAGGCTCTCCCACTGTTTGAAATTTGCCCATATCCACTCTATCCAGGCCTCTCAGAAGTCAAAATGCTTTTTGGGTTCCACGCCCTTAGATCCCTCAAATTTGCCACCCCAAGTTGATCAGGTTGTTAGGAAAGTCTACGGTGTGTTGGCTTTCATTAGCAGGGGGATTGAGTTTAAGAGTCACGAGGTATTGCTGCAGTTCTATAAAACCCTGGTGAGATCACACTTGGAATATGGTGTTCTGTTCTGATTGCCTCATTATAGGAAGAATGTGGAAGCTTCAGAGAGGGTGCACAGGAGATTTACCAGGATGCCGCCTGGACTGGCGAGCTGGTCTTAGGAGTAAAGGTTGAGGCAGCTGGGGCTTTTCTCATTGGAGCGAAGGATGAGGGGTGACTTGATGGAGGTGTACAAGATGATGAGAGGCATAGATAGAATGGATAATCAGAGACTTTTTCCCAGGGCGGCAAAGACGATTACGAGGGGGCAGAATTTTAGGGTGATTGGAGGAAGGTATCGGGGAGATGTCAGAGGTAGGTTCTTTGCACAGAGAGTCGTGGGTGCGTGGAATGCTCTGCCAGCAGTTGTCGTACAGTCAGATATAGGGACATTTAAGCAACTCTTGGATAGGCACATGGACAATAGTAAATGAAGGGTATGCATGGTAGTTTGATCTTAGAGTAGGACAATAGGTCGGCACAACATCATAGGCTGAAAGGCCTGGACTGTGCTGTAAAGGACCTGCACTGTGCTGACTGTTCTATGTTCTGTCAGGTTTCACCCCTCATCCTGCTAAACTCCATCAGGTACACATCCAGACTCCTCAACCGTTCCTCATCCTCTCAAGTCCTTCATCCCTGGCATCATTTTGTAAACCTCCTCTTGACTCCATCCAGTGCCAACAAATGCTTCCTTACAAATACGGGGTCAAAACTGCTCCAAATACTCCAAATGCACTCTGACCAAAGCCTTTTCCAACCTCAGCAGTACATCTCTGCTCTTGTATTCCAACCATCTTGAAATGAGTGCTAAAATTGCAAATGCCTTCCTAACTGCCGACTGAACCTCACACAGTCTAAAGATGCAGTTAAGTAGATTGGCCATGCTAAGTTACCCATATTGTCTGGTGATTAGTGATGGGAAATGCAGCGTTACAGAGTGATAAGGTGGAGGGTGTAAGTCTGGGTGGGATGGTCTTCGGGAGGTCAGTATGAACTCATTGGCTGAACGGCCTGCTTTCACACTGCAGGGATTCTATCATGACCTGAGCTGAGACAGCTGACCTCACACAAGAAGGGGATAGAAATCTTGGGGAGAGATGGAGGTGTTGGTGGGGATGAGAACAAGATGGACTGAGAAACATCTGCCCACCCTCACCACTCCTTCTGGCCTTTCAAACACACAACAATGCAGAATCACCGAGCAGAAACTGACAGCCAAGTTCCGTACCCTTGAAGACGGCCTCAACCGTGATCCTGTGTTCACGTCGCACTACATGTAACCCCACCGTACTGTTCTGTATCTGTAAAATCTTCCTTACTGTCCTGTTTTAACCATCGCATTGAGAATTTTGCATGATCCCACAAACAGCAGTGTGTTCACAACCCAGCCTACCCAGAAAAGTGCTGAAAGACTAAAGTTTGTTGGAGTCCTTAAGGAGAACTTACCAGCAAGGGAAATAATTTTTTTCAAGTGCTCTCCCTGTTGTAACAAGGAACCAAATTCAGACAACCTATTCACAGCAAGATCCAGAACAAAAACAAAGTTGCTGGAAAAGCTCAGCAGGTCTGGCAGCAGCCGTGAAGTAAAAAATAGAGGAAGGGATCACTGGACCCGAAACGTTAACTCTGTTTTACCCTTCACAGATGCTGCCAGACCTGCTGAACTTTTCCAGCAACTTTGTTTTTGTTTGTGATTTATGGCATCCGCAGTTTTTTCTGTTTTTACATAGCAAGATCCAACTGTCAATGGTGTAAATCCAAACAGTCCCTTCTTTTGATATCCACATACATCTTCACTGCCCCTCTCTCTGATTGAACATTGATTGAAATACACTCTGCAACGTCTCTGATGCACACCTTCTCTTTCTGTCTCTCTGTCTCTCTGAAAACAGGAAGGAGAGGGCATAAGAGAAAGTTGAAGGGACCAACACAGTTCCACAGTCAGATCATCAGTAAACTGAATCAAAATACTCCCCCTGAACTTTTCATTTTCAAGTCAAATACCTGACAACAGAACAGATATTGAGGATTCACGAATAACACCAGACTCCAGTTTCAGGCTGTTTAATTCCAAGGCCTCAATACAATTTATTCAAATCACTGCACAGCAAGATTCCACAAAGTTTAACATCAACCAGATTGTGCATTTCACTGACTCTACTTACAGGACCAGTTTTGCTTCCATTATTACAGAAAAGAGAAAGTCCTGTTGTTTGACAAATTGAAAACACTGTTGCCCTTCTCTTTTCCCAGCCCTCTCACTCCATTGAACGTAGAACAAGACAGCAAAAGAACAGGCCCTTCAACCCACCATGTCTGTGCCAAACATGACGCTATACTGAACCTCATAGCATCTGCTTGCACGTCGTCCATACTCGTCTCTTCTCTGCCTGTTCATGTTTCTGCCCAAATGCCTTGTAAACAGTGCTGCCGTACCCGGTTCTAACATCTCCTTAAGCAGCATGGTGTGCTCGCTCATCTCCTTTACACTTTCCCCTCTCACCTGAAATGTATGCCCTGTGGTCTATCACATTTCTTTCCTGGCAAAGAGACTCCAACTATCCACCCCATCATAATTTTATGTACTCTATTTCTGATCTTTTCTCTGTCTCTGAATTAATTTTACACTGCAATCATTGTCTCCTATTTAAAAAGATTGTAGCATTTAATTTTTGACAATATTTATTTTTAAAAATGAGCACTTTTTCTGTGCCAGTAACGCTGCAGGTGAGTGACACAGTGAGATCCCTTAGACAGTCTGAAATGGGCTTAAATCCTATTTTACGATAAGCAAGAGGCTGATTTGTACGGGATCACTTTTAAAAAGAAAACTTACTCTTGTCCTTGGATTTAATATTGCGATCCCACATCCCCAAAAATAATAACTGGTACTCAGCAGTGACAAAACACTGTCAAAGAGTCATAGAGGCTTACAGCACGGAGACAGGCACTTTGGCCCAAAATAGTCCCATCTGACCAAAATGTCCATCCACGCCAACCCCATTTCCCTGCACTTGGCACAAATCGTTGTAAACCTTTGCTGTCCATGGATTTGTCCAAATGACTTTCAAATATTGTTAATGGACTCGCCTCAATCACTTCCACTGGCAGCTCATTCCACAAGCGTACCACCCTCTGTGTAACATTGTTGCCCCTCAGGTCCCCATGAATTCTTTCCCCTCTTCCCTTAAACTGATGTCATTGGTCCCAAACCCTGGAACAAAAACTTGGAGCATTCACCCTATCCATGCCTCTCATGATCTGAAACACTTGTATAAGATCCCTCCTCAGTCTCCTACGCTCTAAAGAAAGAAGTCCTCGTTTCTCCAACCTCTCCCTTTCACTCAGTCATTTGAGTCCTGGCAACATCCTTGTAAAACTCTTCTGCACTCTTTCCAGTTAAACAACATTCTTATTGCTGAATGGTGACCGAAACTGAACACATTACTCCAAGTGTTCATCCAGCTCTGCACCTTGTTGTCTCGGATTCTCCAGCATCTGCAGTTCCTACTATCTCTGATTCAACATTACTCCAAGTGGAGCCTCACCAAAGTCCTGTACAACTGCAAGATAACTTCCCAACCTCTGTCTTCAATGCCCTGACTGATCAAGGCCAGTGTACAGAAAGCCTTCCTCACTGCCCTGTTTACCTGGGACTCCACTTTTAGAGAACCATACACCTGAACTCCAAGGTCCCTCTGTTTCGCTACACTTCTTTGGGCCGTACCATTCACCATGAAACTCCTACCTTGACTTGACTTTCCAAAATGCCACACCTCACACTTATCTGTATTAAACTCCATTTGCCGGTTTTCAGCCCACTTCCCCAGCTGATCAAGATCTTGCTGCAATTTCTGATAATCTTCTTCATGGTACACCATACAGCCGACTTTACTGTCATCTGCAAACTTACTAATCATGCCTTGTACATTCTCATCCAAAAAAATTGATATAGATAACAAACAACAGGGCCAGCACCAAACCCTGAGGCACACCACTAGTCACAGGCCTCCAGTCCGACAACCATCCTTCCACTCCTTCCTTTGGCTTCCTACCATCAAGCCAATCGTGTATCCAATTTGCCAGCTCTCCCTGGATTCAATGCGATCTCAACTTCCACAGTAGCCTACCATGTGGAACCTTACCAGAGGCCTTACTGAAATCCATTTTGACTGAAGACCCCCCAGCAATGATGAATCTTTTTTGCAGCCTCGCTAGATGTCCCTGCAGTTTCATTCCCCTATTGCCCTTCATGTTTCCCCTCTCCCTGTTTTACTCCCTCTCCCTCTGCTCCCATTCCTCTCCTTGAGGGGCAATTGGAGGCGTGCCAAGTCACACCTTATCCTTCAATTTCTCCCTCCCTTCAACACAAACTCTCTCTCTGTCCACATCTCATTTTTTATCCCTTTGTCTAGGAAATCACAATGTAATGTTAAAATTCGGATCTATCCATTTAAAATGACAACAAATCAAATTGTGTCTGGGATGTTTCTATTTGTTTTGTACAATGACAAAAGAAAGCTGACGAGGGGTAGGAGAAGAGACAGAGAGAGAAATTTTTTCTCTTCTTTATTCATTCACGGGATGAAGGCGTCGCTAGCTAGGCAGCATTTATTGTCCATCCCGAATGGCCAAGCGGGCAGTTCAACCACAATGCTGTGGGTCTGGAGTCACATGTAGGCCAGACCAGGTAAGGATGGCAGTTTCCTTCCCTAAAGGGCATTAGTGAACCAGATGAGATTTTTCCAACAAACCAACGTTGGATTCATGGTCGTCATTAGATTTTTGCTGTATTTTTTATTGAATTCAAATTCCCCCATCTGCCATGGCAGGATTCAAACCCAGGTCTGCAGAACATTATACAGATAACAAGTGGGCAGCCCAGTGGCTCAGTGGTTAGCACTGCTGCCTCACAGCGCCAGGGACCCGGGTTCGATTCCACCCTCGGGCGACTGTCTGCATGGAGTTTCCACATTCTCCCAGTGTCTGTTTCCTCCAGGTGCTCTGGTTTCCTCCCACAATCCAAAGATGTGCAAGTTAGGTGGATTGGTCATGCTAAATTGCCCATAGTGTTCAGGGATGTGTAGATTAGGGGGATGGGTGTGGGTGGGATGCTCTCAGGGTCAGTGTGGACTTGTTTCCATACTGTATGGATTCTAAAAAAAAACTACCTGGGTCTCTTACTTAACAGTCCAGCGATAATACCACTCAGCCATCACCTCCCCTGGTTCCAGATCCTTAGCCAGTTGAATTGAAATAGCCGTAAAACCACAAGATTGAGGGGCAGAATTAGGCTATTTAATTATACAGCTTGGACACAGACCCTCTGGTGCAACTAGTACATGCCAACCATGTGCCCAAACTAAACTAGTCCCACTTGCTTGCGTTTGGCCCATATCCTCCTCTTTTTGAATTTATCCAAATGTCTTTGAAATGTTGCAAATGCACCTGTAACCACCACTTCCTCTGGTAGTTCATTCCAAACACAAACCACTCTCTGTGTAAAACGGTTAGCCCTCATGGCCTTTCTCAAACTTTTGCCCCTCACCCTAAAAGTACCCTATGCACGTTTTGAACTCCCCCAACCTAGGGAAATGACCTTGCTATTCACCTTATCTACCTTTGCCCCTTATTATTTTATAAATCTCTCTAAGTTCACCTGTCAATCTTGTACGGTCCAGTGAAAATACTCTGAGCATATCCAGCATATAACTCAGCGCCTCCATTCCCAACAGCATACTGGTAAATTTTTTATTCATCTTCTCCAATTTGAAAAATCCTTATACCACGGCAACCAGAACCGCACAGTACTCCAGTAGAGGTCTCACCAAATGACCTGTACAACCTGAACATGACATCCCATTGCTATACTGAAATGTATGAGCAATGAAGGCAAGCATGCTGAATACCTTCTTACCCATCCTGTCTATTGGTGACACCAGTTTCAAACAATTATGCACCTGAACCCCTAGGTCTCTCTGAGAAATTATCCAGGGTCATCTCATAAATTGTCTAACTCCTGCCCTTGTTTGTTTTACCAAAATGCAATACCTCACATTTACCCAAATTAAAGTCCATCTACCACTCCTGATCCCATTGACCAAATGATCAAGATCTTTGTGCAAACTGAGATTGTGTGTGTCAAGGCTCATTCTCGCTCTCTCAAAGGCAGCTCGTGCTTTTGGGGGAAGTTGATGGTTCAGTGAAATGTTGTGGAGAGATTTCAAAGCATTTGGTTGAGTTTCTGAAGGTACGTATCTCTCTGCTGTTCAGGTCGTGCTTGTCTCGTTTGAGTGAAGTAGACAAATAGGAGATGCTTGTCGCCGCTTTCGTGTGTGGGATCTTGTTGTCCACCAGCTCTACTGAGTTGTGGGGAATGATATGAAGATGCAATGAAATTTATAGAAGCCATTCATTCATTGAATTCATTCTCAATAAGACCAGATTGCTGCCTTACCTCCCTCTCTTTCTCATGCCATGGAGAGTTTCCAAATGTCAGAGAGAAGGGTTGGGAGTCTGGCAGGTTGCTACATTGAGGGAATACCTTGATAGTCTCACAGGGCTGTCTGTGGAATCCTGCTGTGCATGGCGTGGTCTGCAGGTTTCAATTTCACATCACAAGCCCGTCAACACTGTGAGCCGAGGGGTGACAGATGGAGTTTAATTTAGTTAAATATGAGGTACTGCATTTTGGAAAAGCAAATCAGGGCAGGACTTATACACTTCATGGTAAGGTCCTGGGGAGTGTTGCTGAACAATCAGAAGTTGGGTTGCATGTTCATATTTCCTTGAAAGTGACGTCACAGGTAGATAGGATAATGAAGAAAACCTTTGGTATGCTTGCCTTTATTGGTCAGTGCAATCAGGATCGGAGATGGCAGGTCATTTTGTGGCTGTACAGGACTTTGGTTAGGCCACTTCTTGAATACTGTGTGCAATTCTGGTCTCCCTGTTTTAGGAAGGATGTTGTTAAACATGAAAGGGTTCAGAGAAGATTTACAAGGATGTTGCCAAGGTTGGAGGGTTTGAACGACACAGAGACAAAATAGGCTGGGGCTATTTTCCTTGGAGCAATGGAGGCTGAGGAGTGACATTATTGAAGTTGATAAAATCATGAGGGTCATGGCTAGGGTAAATAAATAAGGTCTTCTCACCAGGGTGGGGGCGTTCAAAAATAGAGTGCATAGGTTTAAGGCGAGAGGGGAAAGATTTATTAGGGACCTAAGGGGCAATGTTTTCATGCAGAGGGTGGTGTGTGTATGCAATGAGCTGCCAGAGGACGCGGTGGAGGCTGGTACATTTAAAAGGCATCTGGATGGGCATATGAATTGGAAGGATTTAGAGGGATGTGGGCCAGGTGCTGACAAATGTGACGAGATTTGTCCACGATATCTAGTTGTAATGGACAAGTTGGATCGAAGGGTCTGTTTTCGTGCTGTATGTCTCTATGACTCTACAACAGGTCCCAGAGCTCCAGTTTGCTCTTCGTCCGTGGATGGACTGCATCACTCCTTTCCCAATTCCCCATCCTTTCCTGACCCCTCCCCACCAAATATGATACTTCATTTGTTAGAGCAGACAAAGCAGACTGATCAAGAGAGAGAATGGGAAGAGTCGGGTTGGGGAGAGGGGAAGAGTGAAAAAGAGACAAATGACTGTGTTGGAAATGAAAGGCTTGTTGTCAATATTTCATGTAGAAACAGTGCCAAATCCCAGAAACAATGGGCACACGATGTGAGCGATGAACTGGAGGGTGTCAGTGGGGGCATCAGTTTTATTTGTGTTTTCCAATGTGTCAGAGAAGCAGCTGGAGATGTCCATTTAAACACGGACAGAGAGAGGGAGAAAAACAGACCCCGAGAATGGCGTCTCCACAACTGAATCACTGCCCAGTCTCTCACTAAATATACACTCATTATGGTCAGAGAGCTTTTGAACCTTGATCTCAGTTGAAACCTGTTCCCTTCCACTGGGTTTAATTTCAGGAGAAATGATGAGAAATTCAGGAATGAAAAGTGTAAAATATGAGGAACGTTTAAGGACTCTGGGTCTGTACTCATTGGAGGTGAGAAGGATGAGAGGGCATCTAATTGAAACTTACACAACACTGAATGGCCTGGACGGAGTGGATGTTGGGAAGACGTTTCCCATTGGTAGGAGAGACTGGGACCCGAGGGCACAATGTTAGAATAAAGGGATGACCTTTTAGATCGGAGATAAGAAGAAACTTCTTCAGCTGGAGAGTAGTTAATCTGTGGAATTCACTGCCAAAGAATGCTGTGGAGGGGAGGTCACTGAGTATATTTAAGCTGGACAGTTTCTTGATTGTCAGGGGAATCAAGGGTCCTGGGGAGAAAGCGGGACAGTGAGGATCAGAAACTTATCAGCCATGATTGAAAGGTGGAGCAGACTCAATGGATTTAATGACCTAATTTTTGCTCCTATGTCTTATGATCTAATGGCAAAATAACAAGGTTTTGGAAGTTAGTGAGTTACACTTGTGTGCTCCTGTTCTCTGCTTACAATATCAGAGGATGGGCTGTTAAAAACGGATGAATGCAGAAGTCAGTGAATGGTGGGATTTTGCTGTGCTTTTAGTGCCACAGCATATTGTTAATTTTCATCAGTTTTCATTCGCCCATCAAGTCTGCTCCACCAATTGATCATGGCTCTTGTTTCGCAAACGCCACTTCCTCACCTGTACCTACCTTTGTGTCATCAGTAAACTTGGCAACAATGCCCTCAATTCTTTTGTCCAGATCATTAATGTATAACGTGAATAGTTATGGAACAACAACGACCCCTGCGGAACTTGACTTGTCACATGATGAAATCCTGAATTAGGCCCTTTTCTCCCCCCGACTCTCTGCCCTCTGCCAAGTCTGTCAATCTCTATCCATGCCAATAGCTATCTCTGAACACCATGGGCTCTTATCTCATTTACCAGTCTCCTGTGGGGCACCTTGTTAAAGGACATCTGGAAATCCATATCAAGTACAACCACTGCCTTTACTTTGTCTAACTTGATCATTCCTGCTCAAAGAATCGATTTTTGATCAGTCAGGCATGACGTGCCCTTGATGAAATCGTGCGAGCTCAACCCTATTTTAACATGAACTTGCAAGAACTCTCTAATCTCATTCTTAAAAATGGACTCTAAAAATCTTACCAACAACTGAGGCCAGACCAACTGCCCTATAGATTCTTGGCTTAAGATCATAAGACATAGGAGCAGAAATTAAGCCATTCAGCCCATCAAGTCTGCTCCGCCATCCAATCATGGCTGATAAGTTCCTTAACCCCATTCTCCTGCTTTCTCCCCGTAACCCTTGATCCCCTTGATAATCAAAAACCTATCTATCTCAGTCCGAAATGGACTCAATGACTTGGCCTCCACAGCCTTCTGTGGCAGTGAGTTCCATAGATTCACCACTCTCTGGCTGAAGAAGTTTCTCCTTATCTCCATTCTAAAAGGTCTTCCCTTTACTCTAAGGCTGTGCCCTCGGGTCCGAGACTCTCCTCCCAATGGAAGCATCTTCCCAACATCCACCTTGTCCAGGCCATTCAGTATTTTGAAAGTTTCAATGAGATCCCCCCTCATCCTTCTAAACTCCAATAAGTATAGTCACAGAGTCCTCAAACACTCCTCATATGCTAAGCTTTCCATTCCTGGGACCATTCTCGTGAACCTCCTCTGAACCCGCTCCAGGGCCAGTACATCCTTCCTGAGATATGGTGCCCAAAACTGCACACAATACTCCAAATGTGGCCTGACCAGAGCCTTATAAAGCCTCGGTAGTACATCCTTGCTTTTATATTCAAGTCCTCTCAAAATAAATGCCAACATTGCATTTGCCTTCCTAACTACTGACTCAACCTGCAAGGTTACCTTGAGAGAATCCTGGACTAGAACTCCCAAGACTCTTTGCACTTCAGACTTTTGAATTTTCTCCCCATTTAGAAAATAGTCCATGCTTTTATTCTTCTTACCAAAGTGCATGACCTCACACTTTCCCACATTGTACTCCATCTGCCACTTCTTTGCCCACTCTCCTAACCTGTCCAAGTCCTTCTGCAGCCTCGCCACCTCCTCAATACTACCTCTCCCTCCACCTATCTTTGTGTTGTCTGCAAACTTAGCCAGAATACCCATAAATCCTTCATCTAGATCATTAATGTACAAAGAGAAAAGCTGTGGTCCCAGCACCGACCCTTGCGGAACACCAGTCGTCACCGGCTGCCATCCTGAGAAAGACCCCTTTATCCCTACTCTCTGCTTTCTGCCAGACAGCCAATCTTCTATCCATGCTAGCACCTTGCCTCTAATACCATGGGCCCTTATCTCACTCAGCAGCCTCCTGTGTGGCACCTTATCAAAGGCCTTCTTGAAGTCCAGGTCGATAATATCCATTGGCTCTACTTGGTCTACCCTGCTCATTACTTCCTCAAAGAATTCTAGCAGATTTGTCAGGCATGACCTCCCCTTGACAAAACCATGCTGACTTGGTCCTATTTTACAATACACTTCCAAATATTCAGAAATCTCATCCTTTACAATGGACTCCAAAATCTTGTCCACGACCAAGTTGAGGCGAATCGGCCTGTAATTTTCTGTCTTTTGCCTTACTCCCTTTTTAAACATGGGTGTCACGTTAGCGATTTTCCAGTCCTCTGGGACACTCACTGCTTCTAGTGATTCCTGAAAGATCACCACTAACACTTCCACTATCTCTTTAGCTATCTCCTTTAGAACTCTGGGGTGTAGTCCATCTGGTCCAGGTGATTTGTCTACCTTCAGGCTGATCAGTTTTACTAGTACCTTTTCCTTAGTGATGGCCACCATACTCAGCTCTGCCCCCTGACTCTCTTGAATTTTTGAGATATTACTCGTGTCTTCCACTATGAAGACTGACGCAAAGTAATTATTCAGTTCCTCAGCCATTTCCTTGTTCCCCCCTACCATCTCTCCACCATCATTTTCCAGTGGTCCAATGTCCACTTTTGCCTCTCTTTTGCCCTTTATCTACCTGAAGAAACTCTTACAGTCTTCATTTATATTACTGGCTAGCTTACCCTCATATTTAATCTTCCCCCTCCTGATTTCTTTTTTTGTTGCCCTCTGTTGGTCTTTGTAAGCTTCCCAGTCCTCAGGAGAAAATGCAGAACAGACACAAGCTATGGGGGTAAGAGGACAACCATTCTGTTGTATATGTAACCAGGAATATTGATGGAGTCAAAATATTTGCAGAGGTAACAAAGGGCCAGACGATGGTAACACCATTAACGTGGCATACTTGGATCTCGTCTGACGTCGATCAAACGTCATCTCATGAGAGAAGTTATAGGTCATGGCATGAAAGGAACAGTGGTAACATGGATACAAAGTTGGCTCAGTGGTAGAAAAAAAAAAGAAGAGAATAATGGAAAATGGTTAATGGATAGTTTTCAGTCTGTGGGAAGTTTCGTATTGGGGTTTCCTGAGGAAGGGGAGGGGGGTGGTATCGGGTGCCTTGTGTTTCCTGATATATATTCTGTGAACAGGGAACAATTTCAAAGTTAGCAAATGGGGTGGGGTTTGCAGCAGAATTGTGGTGATAGGTGGACACCAGTAGTAGGTACGACCTGGTTGGTCAGTTGGGGGGATTAGTCCGTTGGTAGCTGGAAGGAACAGTCAGTCAGTCAGTCAGTCGAATGGAAAGGGAGCCAGGGTTGGGTGGGAAGGTTATTTGAAATTAGAGAACTCAATGTTGATTCCACTGGGCTAGAGGGTGTCCAAGTAGAAGATAAGGTGTTCTGAATTGCTGTGACACTGGAACAGGCCAAAAACGGACATGTGGGGCGGGAAGGGAGGGTTGAAATGGCCGGTGACCAGCTGGTGAGGCTGGCCATTACGGGCCAAGTGAAAATGCTCAGCGAGACGGTCACCTCGTCTACGTTTGGTCTCACCGATGTACAGAAGACCACATCAGGAGCACCAGATGCAATAGATGAGGTTGGAGGAGGTGTAGCTGAAGCTCTGTTTCAGGGCTGTTTAGGGCCTTAGATGGAGGTGAGGGAGATGGTGTGTGGGCAGGGGTTGCATCTTTTACAGTTACAGGGGAAGATGCTGGGTGAGGGGTGGGGAGTGTGGCGCAAACTAAGAAGTGGCAAAGGGAATGGTCCTTGTGGAAGGCAGACAAGGGTGGGAGTGGAAAATGTTTCAGGTGGTGGTGTCTAATTGGAGCTGGCAGAAGTGTTTGAGGATGATACGTTGGATGCAGAGGCTGCTGAGGTAGGAAGTGAAGACAAAGTGATTCCAGCATCTGCAGTTTATTTGTGTCTCAGAAATTAAAATGCTAAGTAAAAAGTCTCCAACTCCAAATCTGGCTGCTGCCCAATTTTCTTGAGCATGCCAGCAGAAAATATGGTGAAGTAATCATATTTTCTGGTATTCTGGTGAGAATAGCAAACGGCAATTTACTGCATTCTATTTTATGTTTAACTGGACATTTCAATGTTGTTATCACCTATGTATTCTATAGTGCAGCGTTTTCTCAGAATCAAACTTTAAAATATTTCAATAAGCTACAAACAACTGAGTCAACCTTTAGTAAGATCATCATTACACATTAACTGCGCAAAGGTGATGTCATTAAAATACCTGATTACTGAAGGGATAAAGAGAGGGGCAAAGAGCTACAAAAACAAAGATTTTCAAGGCCATAACCTGAAATTGGAGTTTAAATGACCATTAAATGATACTTGCAGTTCATGATGTCATCTGAACCCCTTGATAAGGCTGCTTCATTGTAATGTTGACATCCATTACTGTCTTTTTAACATTATCCAGAACATCAATCATGAAGTATTACTTGCCTCCAGGGCTGTAGACGACATCCTCGTCTGTTACAAATGAAGTTATATCACTGGTCTCTGCTCTCACCTAAAGCGATTTCTTTTTCGGTGGTTTCTTTATTTTTGACTTCTTCCCTGTATCCTCATTTGTAGCACTGTCCTTATCGTTTTCTTCATCTTCAGTGTGGTCACTGTCTGCATAATTCTTAGCACATCCTTCCAAAGTACAGCTGCGACATGGCCTGGAATGCTCATTCTCTCCTTTATCCCATCTCTCTCTCTTTGTCCCAGTCACCATCTTTCGTCAAGTTCTGAGGAAGGGTCACCGGACCCAAAACGTTAACTCTGTTTTCTCCTTCACAGATGCTGCCAGACCTGCTGAGCTTTTCCAGCAACTTTGTTTTTGTACCATCTTTCTCTTTATCTGCCATCACGATTCGCCACATTCCTTCCTCTGTCCCTTCACAGCCTGGCCTTCAGGAAAGGTAGAACTAAGCCTGGGCTTCAGTCATCTGAATTTAATGCTCAATTTCAGGAAAACGGAAAAATTCAGACGGCGCCAGGGACCAGGGTTCAATTCCAGCCTTGGGCGATGGTTTGTGTGGAACATAGAATAGTACAGCACAGTACAGGCCCTTCAGCCCACGATGTTGTGCCGAACTTTTACCCAAATCCTACGTTCTATCTAAACTCCATCCCTACCTGATACTATCATCCATATGCCTATCTAAAAGCTGCTTAAATCCCCCTAATGAGGCCGACTCCACTACCCTCTCCGGCAATGCATTCCACGTCCCGACTACTCTCCGAGTAAAGAACCTACCTCTGACATCTCCCCTATATCTACCTCCACTCATTTTAAAACCATGCCGCCTCATAAGAGCTACCTCCACCCTAAGAAAATGTCTCTGGCTGTCCACTCTATCTATACCTCTGATCATTTTGTACACCTCTCTCAAGTCACCTCTCATCCTTCATCGTTCTAAAGAGAAAAGCCCTAGCTCTCTCAACATTTCCTCATAAAACCTTCCCTCCATTCCAGGCAACATCCTGGTAAATCTCTTCAGAGATAGTGGGAACTGCCGATGCTGGAGAATCTAAGATAACAAGGTGTAGAGCTGGATGAACACAGCAGACCAAGCAGCATCAAAGGAGCAGGAAAGCTGACATTTCGGGTCTGGACCCTTCTTCAGAAATTTCTCCCTGGTCCCTGGCGCTGTTAGGTAGCAGTGCTAACCACTGAGCCACCGTGCCGTCTGAATTTTTCCGTTTTCCTGAAATTGAGCATTAAATTCAGAAGACTGAAGCCCAGGCTTAGTTCTACCTTTCCTGAAGGCCAAGCTGTGAAAGGACAGAGGAAGGAATGTGGCGAATCGTGATGGCAAATAAAGAGAAAGATGGTACAAAAACAAAGTTGCTGGAAAAGCTCAGCAGGTCTGGCAGCATCTGTGAAGGAGAAATGTCTCTCTCCAATCTTCTGGCACTATACCTGTGGTAAGTGAGGACAAAAAGATCATTGCCAAAGGCTCTGCGATCTCTTCCCTCGTTTCCCATAGAATCCTTGGATAAATCCCATCAGGCCCAGTGGACTTATCTATCTTCAAGTTCCTCAAAATTCGTAGTACATGAACCGCCTCTAGCCTACCAGCCTGTTTCACACTGTCCTCCTCTACAACTAGGTCCCTCTCAGTTGTGAATACCGAAGGAAAGTATTCATTAAGGACCTCTCCTATCTCTTTAGGCTCCATGGACAAATTCCCTTTACAATCCTTGATCGGCCCTACCCTTTCTCTGGTCATTCTCTTATTCCTCACCTACGTGTAAAAAGCCTTGGAGTCTTACTTGATCCTATCTGCCAAGTTTTTCTCATGCTCCCATCTCGCTCTCCTAAGCCCTTTCTTCAACTCCTTCCTGGCTGACTTGTACCCCTCTAAAGCCTTTTCCGTTCCTTGTTTCCTAAACCTTATATATCCTTCTTCCTCTTAACCAGTCGTTCGACCTCTCTTGAGAATCAAGGCTCCCTCACTCAACCGCATCTTCCCTGCCTGTTAGGGACAGACATATCGAACACATGCAGTATGCTTTCCTTAAACAATCTCCAGCTTTCAATAGTGCTCTTCCCCTTCAGCATCTGTTCCCATTTAATGTTACCCAGTTCTTGCCTAACAGAATTGTAATTACCCTTCCCCCAATTATAAACCTTACCCTGCTGAATGTACCTATCCTTTTCCATGACTATTGTAAAAGTAACAGAGTTATGATCGCTACCGCCAAAATGTTCTCCTACCAACAGGTCTAACACTTGGCCCGGTTCATTGCCAAGCACCAAATCCAAAGTGGCCCCTCCTCGTGTTGGTCTATCTACGTACTGTGTCAGGAATCCTTCCTGAACACACTGGACAAAATCCGCTCTATCTAAACGGTTGGAACTAAAAAGTTTGCAATCAATATTTGGAAAGTTGAAGTCACCCTTGACTACATTCCTATGACTTCTGCACCTTTTCAGTATCTGCCTCCCAATCCGCTCCTCCACTTCTCTGCAACTATTAGGGGGTCTGTAAAAAAACCCCAAAGTGACTGCTCCTTTCTCGTTCCTGACCTCAACCCAAACTGACTCTGTAGACATATCATTCTCTAACTGCCTTTCAGTAGCTGCTATACTCGCCCTGACTAGCAATGCCACTCCCCCGCCTCTTTTAGAGGAAATTTGCACATTCTCCCTGTGTCTGTGAGAGCTTCCTCCGGGTGCTCCAGTTTCCTCCCACAGTCCAAAAATGTGCAGGGTAGGTGGATTGGCCATACTAAATTGCCCATAGTGTCCAGTGATTAGGTTAGGTGGGTCAGATATGGGGAAATCAGGGGTAGGGGAATGGGTCTGGGTGGGATGGTCTTCAGAGGGGCGGTGTGGACTTGTTGGGCCGAATGGCCTGTTTCCACACTGTAGGGATTCTATTAAAAATAACTGCAGCTATTCCAACAACCCAAAACGTTACCAACGGCTGGGGAAAAAAAAGACAAAGAGAAGTGGATTACCAAATGATGTTCACAAAATAGTACATTCCAAATATGTACCTATCCATTTAGCTGAAAGATAGCAGGAAAGAAGAACAAAAGGAAAAGAAGTGCTATCTATCACAATGACACAGAGCTTGCCAGTTGAAAATCAGCATTTTCACTCTCTTCCAAGTGTAATCAAGGTGGAAGTCATCCAGGTTTGAACTGGTTGCATCCAAGAGACAATTCATTTTTCCCTTCTTGTATAACGATAACTACATCACCTCCATTTAGCTTCATCTGTGACAAAGATGAAGAACTTTGCCAAATGAAGGACCTGTTTTCTTCAAATATTCCCTTGCAAAATGTGCATGCCTCACAATCCAACACTGCATTTATACTGTAATTGAACTTCACTGATGCTTATCACAGATTTGATTCCCTTGCAAATCAAAAGGTTACGAGGAGAAGACAGGAGAATGGAATTAAGAAACATATCAGCCACGATCAAATACCAGAGCAGACTCGATGGACTTAAAGGCCTAACTAGAACATCAAACATAGAACAGTACAGGCCCTTCAGCCCACGATGTTGTGCCGAACTTTTACTTTAAACCTAAGGTCTATCTAACCACCACCCCTACCTTATACTATCATCCATATGCCTATCTAATAGCCACTTAAATGCCCCTGATGAGACCAACTCCACTATCATCTCCGGCAATGCATTCCATGCCCCAAACAGTCTCAGAGTCAAGAACCTACCTCTGATGTCTCCCTTCTATCTACCTCCACTCACTTTAAAACTATGCCCCCTCGGAATAGATACCTCCGTCCTAGGAAAATATCTCTGGCTGTCCACTCTATCTATACCTCTGTTCATTTTGTACACCTCTATCAAGTGAAAATTCTGCTCCTATATGTTATGCTCTTATGATCATTTTTTTAATGAAAAACACACTTTTGCCAAATTCGACTCACCACCTCGACATGATCAGGTTACTTTGATCCCACTGTCATTCCATAGGTGTGGAGGAAATTATTATATTAAACTCAATGCATGTTGTACAGTTTAAATCATGCTCATCCTGCTGGGATGATGCAAACTGTTATCAAGACAGCCTTAACAAACTCAGTTGGCTATTCAACCACTGAGGTCATTACAAATGGCTCTGCTTTTACCTATTCACATACATACTAATTACTCACTATTACTCAATACTACTCAATCTGCATGACAATAAAAACTGAAAGAATTGCAGATGCTGTAAATCAGGAACAAAACCAAAGTTGCTGGAAAAGCCCAGCAGGTCTGGCAGTATCTGTCAAGGAAAAAACAGAGTTCATGTTTCGGGTCCGGTGACCCTTCCTCAGAATGGTTTTGTTGCATTATAATAAAGCTCAAATTCACTAGCCTTTCAAATTTACACAGTTAAATAAGCTTGGGCAGAATTCAGTGGAAT
>NW_025968696.1:0-21432 GCF_021869965.1 Rhincodon typus | reverse complement strand
ACCCCAACAGTTCTGACCCTCTGGTACTGCTGCATTACCTCATTACAGACCCTATAAATGTGAGGCACTTCCTCAGTTCTGACACTCTTACAATGAGGAGCTACCTCAGTATTGAATCTCTGATTATAATGCTCTCCAGCAGTTCTGTCCCATTTGACCGTGCTTCAATACTTGCCTGGACCAGGCAAATTCCTCATTGTTCGCAGGTCAGTTCTGTGGCAGTGCCTCCTGGTAATGGGATCATATGAATCTGTAATACTATTTGACCTGTTAAGTTTACAATACATCCCGTGTCACCTGCAGAATACGCAGTTGCTTTCCCTCCGGCTCTGGGTATGCGAAGCTGCTTTCTTTCTCCCTACTCTCAGAAATATCCCGAACCTTAACCCGAGATTCAGCCCTAAAGCTAACCCTCGCGTAAGCCCGAAGCCTAACTTCAGCCCAAAGCCTAACCAAAACCACAAGCCTCAGCCCGAACGCGAGCCTCATCCGACACTAACCATAGCCTCACAGTGCAGCACTCCCCTCATATCAAACCCCTGAAAGTGAAGCACTGCATTCATATTGACTATCTGACAGTACAGCCCACCTCAGTGCCGACCCTCCGACAGTGCAGCACTCCCTTATTACTCACCCTTTGATACTGTAGCACACCTTTAATAATGACACTCTGACAGTGTCACACTCCCTTAATATCGGCTCTTCAACAGTGCAGCACTCCCTCACTGATGACACTGTAACAACGCAGGATTCCCTCAGTACTGGCTCTGCAACAGTTAAGCACTCAATCATCACTGACCCTCTGTAAGTGCAGCACACTCCTAATATTGACTCTGTGACAGTGCAGCACTCCCTTAATATTGGTCTTCCGACAGCGTGGCACTTCCTTGATGAAGACACTCTGACAATGCAGTTTTCCCTCACTGCTGATCTTCTGATAGTGCTGCATTCTGTCATCATTGACTCCTTGATAGTGTCGCAACATGCTTCTTTTTGACCCTCCGACAGTGCAGCACTCCCTCTGTACTGACTGCACAACATTAATATTGATCCCCTGACGGGCGGTTCTCTTTCAGTCCTCACCCCCGCAAAGGGAAGCTCTCCCTCATCTTTAACCCTCTGACAGTGCAGCACTCCCTTAATATTAACCCACTGCCAGTGTGGCACTCCCTTACAATTGAACTACTGACAGTGCAGAACTCCAACAAGATGATCCTCTGAGTGTCGCACAAACTCAATATTGGCCCTCCAACAGTGTAGCACTCCCTCTGTGCTGACCGTCTGACAGTGATACGCTAATAGTGTAGCAATTCCGTCATATTGACTCACTGACACACCAGAACTCCCTCAATATTGGCCTTCTGACCGTACTGCACTACTGATCCTTCGGCAGTGCAACGTTCCCTTGATATCAATCTTCTGACATTATAGCACTCCCTCAGTACAAACTCTCTGAACGTGCAGCACTCTCTCAGGAGTGATTCTGTGATACTTCAGCACTCCCACATCATTAATCCTCTGACAGTGCAAAACTCCGTTTATATCAACCCTACAACAGTGCACTATTTCCTTAATATTGGACCTCTGATTGTGTAATACTCCCTCAGTGTGATATCCTGACAATGCAGCACTCCCGCAGAAATAACTCTCTGATTAAGCACTTCTTCTGTCCTAAATCTTTGAAGATGGAGCATTCTCTCATTACTGACCCTTTGCTGTGCTGCTGTGCCAGAGCACTCACTCGCTGAAGTTGCAGTACTCCATTAATAGTTGCCCTCCGACAGTGCACCACTTCCTTAATATTGACCTTCGATAGTTGAGCACTCCCTTAATATGGACCCTTTGATCGTGCAGCATTCTTTTAATATTTGCCTGTTCAAAGTGCAGCACTCCCCTAATATCAAAGCTCTGCGGGTGAAATATTACTTTAATATTGACCAACTGCGAGTGCAGCATTCCCTCGGTGCGAACTCTCTGCCAGTGCAATACTCCCTTACTATCTAACCACAAGCAGTGTGGCACTCCCTGAATGCTGGCCCACCAACAGTGCAGCACTCCCTGAATATTGGCCATCGAGAATGTGGCATCCCCTGCGAAACCTCCCCTTAATATTGACATGTTTGCAGTGCAGTACTCTCCCAATATCAAACCTCTATCAAAGGGTCCGCACTGAGGGAGTGCCCCATTGTCAGTAGGTCAATTGTGAGGCAGTGCGACTTTGTCAGAGGGTCAATACTGAGTTAATGCCTCATTTTAGTAGGGTCAGAATTAAGGAAGGGCCTCACACAGAGTGAGGACTGAGGCAGTGCAGCACTGTCAGAGGATTGTTGAGGGAATGCCTTATTGTCAGTGGGACAGTTCTGAGGCAGTGCCTCCATGTCATGGATTTAGAATTGAGGGAGGATGACATGATTAGAAGGTCAGTCGTAAGGTATTGCAGTCAGAACGTCACTACTAAGGCAGTAAATCATTGTCAGAGGGTCTGTATTAAGGTAATGAAGAACTGTCAGAGGTTAAGTACTGAGGGAGTGCTTCCTTGACAATGACTCCCTTTGCAGGGCTATCATGTCATTTCTGGAGAATCAGTCTTGAAGGAGTCACCCATTGAGACGGAATCAGTTCTGATGGAGGGCCTCATTATCAGAGGGTCATTACTGAAGGAGTTGTAAGCGGGTCAATTCTGAATCAGTGCCTGATTGTAAGAGGGTCAGAATTGAGGGCGTGCCTCACAATTGAAGAGTCAGTACTGAGGTACATCAGCTCCACCACAGTGTCAGTTCTGAGGCAGTACCTCACGACTCGACGGACAGCCCTGAAATACTGCCACATTGTCAAAGTGTCAGTTCTGACGCAGTGTCTCTTTGTCAGAGTCTCTTTTACTGTTCTGCAAAGCGGTCACCCAGTCTACACTTCATTTACCTGATGAGATGCTGTCAGTGGGTCGATCGTGAGGCAGTGCCTCAATGTAATGAGATCAGAATTCAAAGGATCACATTTAGAGGATCAATACTGAGGACGGCAGCACTATCAGAGGCGAAGTACTGCGGGAGGTCCTTATCGTCAGCGGGTCAGTACAGAGGCAGTGCCTCTTTGTAAGGGTGTCAATCTGTTCTGAGGATTGTTACAGGGTCAACACTGAGGGAGTGCCTCATTGCCAGAGAGTCTGATCTGAGGCAGTGCCTCAATGTAATGGGGATGGATTGAAGGAGGGCCATATGATTAGTGGGTTATCTCTGAGGTATTGAAGCACTGTCAGACTGTCAGAACCTCAGCGTGCATTATAGTCAGAGGGTCAATACTGGTTCAATGGTCAAAACTGGGCGAGTGCCACACGATTAGAGAGTCGGTACTGAGTTATTGTGGCAGTGTCAGAGGGTCAGAACTGTGGGAGTGCATTATTGTCAGAGTTGCATGCTGAACCTGTGCCTCATTTAAGGAGGTCGGACTTGAGGAAGTTCATCATGTTCACAGGTCATTACTGAGGAAGGGCCGCGTAATCAGCAGATCAGCATAGAGGGAGTGCCTTATTATCACGAGGTCAGTTCTGAGACAGTGTCTCATTGTTAGAGGGTGAGCAGTAAGGGAGCGACTCGTTGTTAGAGGATCCATTCCGAGGCAGTAGCTGAATGTGATGGAGTCAGAATAGAAGGAGTGTCAAATGTCAGGGGCTCATCACTGAGGTGTTGAAGAACTGTGAGAGTGTCAGTACTGAGGTAATTCAGCACTGTCAGATGGTCAGAATGATGGGAATGCCATATTGTCAACGGGTCAGTTCTGAGGCATTGCCATTTGCAAAGGGATTAGAATTGAGGGAGTTTAGATGGTCAATACTGAGGCAATGCAGCACTGTCAGATGGTCAGGATTGAGGGAGGGACTCATTATCAAAGTGTCTGTACTGAAGGAGTACCTTATTATCAGCCGGTCAGTTCTGAGGCAGTACCTCTTTGTCAGAGGATCTGTTCTGAGGGATTGCCTCATTGTCAGAGGATCTGGTGTGAGGCACTTCCCCGGATGTAATAGGGTCAGAATTGAGGGAATGCAACACGCTTATACGGTCAGTACTGAAGTAGTGCAGCACTGCCAGAAGGGTCGTTCTGAGGCAGTCCCTTTTTGTCAGAGGGTCAATACTGAAGCAGTCCCTCAATCTAAGCGGGTCAGAATTGAGGGTATGCCACATGATCAGAGGATCAGTCCTGAAGTAGTGCAGTCCTGTCAGAGGATCAGTACTGAGGGAGTGCTTCATTGTCAGAGGGTCAGTACTGAGATAATTAAGCACTGTCAGTGGGGCTCTGGGCTTCAGTACGAGAAGATGAGAGTAAAAAAGCATGAACGTGATGCTAAACCTTTATAAAGTAGTGCTGTCAGCTCCAGTTGAGTAAATAGTGAATTCTGAACACCATATTTTAGGAATGACATGAGGACCCTGGAAAGGGAGGAAAGGAAATTGAGCAGAATGACAGCAGCACGACATCCAGGAGGTGGAAGCGTACTTGGAAATTTGTGCCCCTGCCTTTAAACTCAATTGCAGTAAAAAATAAAATGTGAGAGTGTTTTAGATAGTTAGATGGGCTTCAGATTGGTTTCGGCGCAACATCGAGGGCCGAAGGGCCTGTACTGCTCTGTAATGTTCTATGTAATGTTCAATGTTCTGTGCTGTTGAAAGGGGGAGACAGGAATGTGGGCTAAAAGGTCAATACAAAGTTACAGGGTGAGGGAGATTAAAGATCAAATCCACCATTGAACTCAAAGCAAATGCAAAGGTAACGAAAACAGAAGCTGTTGGAAAAGTTCAGCAGGTCTGGCAGCGTCTGTGGAGGCAAAAAACAGAGTTAAAGTTCCAGGTCCGGTGACCCTTCCACAGAACACAACGGCAGTGGTAATGGTTGTTGAGAAGAGACAAAACATTGGTCTACAGTCAAAACTGAGTTCAACAGCTTTACACCCATTAACACAATCCTCTGATTGGATACACTTTCCCCGAGTGATTGCATCCTGTCTTCATGCTTTATTTCCTTTTCAATCAGATCTTCATTCTACCATTAACACCTGCTCTGGAGCAATGCTTTGTCTCTCCTCTGCAACCTTTACCACTCTCTTTCCCCTTTTATTCGTTGGCACACTTTCATCTGCAAACCCCCTCACTCTCTGATATATGCTAATAATCCCTTCTGTTCCATATATTTCTCTATCCCCTTTCGACAGGATTATATCCATCAAATTTCCACTTCACTTCAATTGCAAAACGTTTCACTGGACTCAAAACAGTAACTTCCTCTTTCCATAGAGCGGGGTGTGGTGGTTGGTGCCGAGGGAGGGGCCGCATTATCGAGGTGGTGGGGTGCGGTGAACGGTGTCGGTACTGACGGTGATGGTTCAGAATTTGAAAACAAGAGACCTCGCGCTTGCGGGGGCACGCACCTATCTTCACCTCCGCTGGCGCTCTTTCCTCGGTGTGGACGTGGTCGTGGTCGTGGACTGAACATAAGAACTAGGAGCAAGAGTAGGCCGTCCGGCCCTTCAAGCCTGCTTCGCCATTCAATAAAATCATGGCTGATGTTTTTGTGGACACAGATCCACTGACCCGTGTTCTCACCGTATGCGATAATTCTTGCATTGTTCAAAAAAATCTACCTTATCCTTAAAAACTTTTACTGAAGTAGCATCAACTCCTTCACTGGGCAAGGAATTCCATAGATTAACAACCCTCTGGGTGAAGAAGTTCCTTCTCAATTCAGTCTTTCCCCTGCCTCCGCTGACTGGAGCAACCGCACGTCATGGGCGTCGCCCCAGTCCTCACGGGTGAGACTCTGTCGTTCTTAGGCGGGGCTCATGCCACAGACCTTGTCATCTGATTGGTTAAACTGTCGCGCCCGCCCCCTTTTGCTCACGTGGGGTTTGGACACTGACTCGTAGTCACATGGTTCCCAGTGACTAATTAGTTGCCGAACACCTGGTCTTTCTTCGTCCATCTTTCTATACGTTTAACCTGGTGCACACCTGAGGTTGGAAGCCTGTTTCTGGGTATACCATCTTTGTTGAGCCTTGCATGAAGTCTTCTGTGAGGTTGTTCCTCAGTTTTGGCTCTGTGTGTTACCCTGTCTGTTGGGGCCATGATATGGTGGCTCTCAGGGCAGATTCATTTGAGTTGATGAGGAGGTAAGTATGTCACAGATGAAGCATCTCTCGGATAAATTTGAAGTTATCTACTTTAGGGGCAAAAACTGGAAAGCCATTTATTATCTGAAGGGTGATCGATTGGGAAAGGGAGGGGTGCACCGACACGTTCGTGTCCTTGTACCAGTCGCTGAAATCAAGTATGACCCTGAAGCTGACCCTATTCCAGGTGGTGAACAAGGCAGATGGTTTGTTGGCTGCCTTATTGAGGGGATTCATGGATTGGGTATAGTGGTAGTGAGTGAAAGATTTACCAGACTGATTTCTGGGATGGTGGTATTGAAAGATGAAGGGAGACTGAATCAGTCAGGGCTATATTCGTGGGAGTTTAAAAGAAGAACGGGCATCTGATGGAAGCCTATAAATTTAAAGAGGACTGGACAAGGTAGATTCAGTAAGGATGTCCTCAATGACTTAGGAGTCTAGAAATAGGGCTTAGAGTCAAGGAGGAAAAGGAAATCATTTAGGAAATGAGGAGAAATGTCTTCACCCAGACAGAGGTCAACCTGTGGAATTCTGTCTGGCAACTGTTGAGGTCAAACCATTGACTATTTTCAAAGGGAAATTGGACATGGTGCTTAGGGCTAAAGAGAACAAAGACAGTGGGTAGAAACAGTGTGAGTTCAATGATCAGCCATGAACATGTTGAAAGGTGGAACAGGCTCGAAGTCCTCACTCTTATTCTTCTCTGTTTCTATGAACGAAAGGAGTCAAAATTGACTGGAATGACCCCATGGGTGAGGACTTCAGGGTTTTTTAAAATCATTTGTGAGATCTAAAGATCGCTGGTTGGTCCAGCTTTATTGGCTGCCATTAGTTGCCCCACGAGAATGTAGTGTTGAGCTGCCTTCTTGAACCATCCCAGTCCTTTTGCTCACAGTTGACCCACAATTATTAGAATCCCTACAGTGTGGAAACAGGCCATTTGGCCCAACAAGTCCATAATGACTCCAAAAAGAATTCCACCAGACTGACCGCCCCACCCTCGCCCTGTAACCCTGCACTTCCCACGGATAATTCACATAACTACTCATCCCTGGACTCAATGGGCAATTTATCGTGGCGAATTCACTTAATCCACACAGCTTTAGTCTGTAGGAGGAACCCGGAGCACCTGGAGGAAACCCACAAAGACATGGGAAGAATGTACAAACCCACACACACAGTCACCTGAAACTGAATTGAACCCAGATCTCTGGTGCTGTGAAGAAGCAGTGCTAACCATTGGCCACTGTGCTGCTCGTAAGGACAATATTGTGAGGAATGGAGGTCCAGGGGTTTGACCCAGGGACAGCGAAGGACTGGTGACATATTTAAAGTTTGGAGGGGATCTTGTAGTGAGTGGTATTCCCATGTATCTGCTACCCTTGTCCTTCTGGATGGAAGCAGTCACGTGTTTGGAAAGTGCTGTCTGAGGATTTTTGGTGGAATTTATGCAGTGCACCTTGTGGATGGTACACACTGCTGCTACTAAGTGTTGTGGTGGAGGGAGTGAATGTTTGTGGATGTGGTGCCAATCAAGTGGGCTGCTTTGTCCTGAACGGTGTTGAGCTTCTTGTGTTGTTGGAGCTGCACCTGTCCAGGCAAGTGGGGAATATTCCATCACACGCCTTGTGTCTTAATGTGGAGAGATTCAGAAGCTCAGCTTGTCCTTAGCCTTCTGAATGATGAGAACTCTGCCGAGTGACTACTCTACTGGAATTTGCCGGTCTGCTCAGTTGTTGAGGCATTTGCACCAAGTCCTTGGAGGTGGAACAGTTGTTGCCCTGTAAATTTGATGTTTCAGTTCCATATGCATTCATTATATTGCTTCCTCTCCATGTCCTGCTCTGACAGGTGCAACAGTATCCCACAACATGAGCAGACAGTTGCTGCATCTTTCGTCGTCCTCTACCCGACTCAACAGAATTCTGACAGTATTAGCCTCATACATAACTCCCCCAATTTGGATGGTTTTCTCAACGCACAATTATCCCTTAACCTCTTCCACTCCTCCTCTCCGCCATTCCCATGGGGAGTTGGTCACTTGACTAACTGATGCATTCTTTTTAACATTCAGCCAGTGAAGGAAACAGAAGATCATCATTAACCTAGCCACCCCCACCACACACACACTCCCATGCTGGTAAAGAGTGGTGGTGAAGGAGCCATCTTTCAGAAAGAACCTTCTTCAACAAGACCATGCCTGCCATCACGAGAACAGATAAATCTTGTGTATTATTTACAGAAGAGGGTATTTTTCTTCTGTATGTCCTGGGGGTGACATGTTTCTGTTAACTTGTGTCATCGTGACATTGGGTATCAAATGGTTGCCCCTCTCTGCTCTAGTGCTATTATTTAGGATATTTGAAGATTACAATTTTAGTTTGGCGACAGCATTTATAATTTCTCTCAGATTTTCTTTCTCTCTTTCTCCCTCTTGGTGGATAACTGTCTTCCTTCACAGTTGCATTCAATGTATTTCCAAGTCAGGATGGTGATTGGCTTGGAGGGGAAATGAAAGGTGGCATTTCTGATATGCTACCCTTGTTCTTCCAGACGGAAGTGGTCGTGGGTTTGTCTGAGGATCTTTAGTGAATTTCTGCAGAGCAGCTTGTAGTTGACATACACTGCTGCTACTGACTGTCGGTGGTAGAAGGAGTGGATATTTGTGGATGTAGTGCCAGTCAAGCGTGCTGCTTTCTCCTGGATGGTTTAAAGCTTCTTGTGCTGTTGGGGCTGCACTTAACCATGCAAGTGGGGAATATTCCATCACACTTCTGACTTGTGCTTTGTAGATGGTGGACAGACTTTGAGGAGTCAGCCGGAGAATTACTCCCCGTGGTATTCCTCGCTTCTGACCTGCTCATGCACTGTGTTTATGTGGTGAGTTTAGCAGAGTTTCTGGTCGATGATGACCCTCAGGATGTTGATAGTGGGGATTCAGTGATATTAAGACTGTAGAATGCCAAGGGGCAGTGGTTAGATTATCTCTTATTGTTGATGGTTGTATTGTGTGACACAAATGTTACTTGCTCTTGTTGGCCCAAGCCAGGTCTTGTTGCTTTTTAACAAGGACTGCTTCAGTATCTGAGGAGCTGCGAATGGTTCTGAACATTGTGCAATCATCAGTGAACATCCCCTCATTGTAAAGGGTTCAGAATTGAGGGTATGACACAAAATTCGACATTCAGTACTGAGGGGGTGCCTCATTGTCAGAGGGTCAACATTGAGGCAGTGCCACATCCTAAAGGGGTTAGAATTGAAGGAGTGCCACTTGATTACAGGAGTCGTGGTGAGGTATTGCAGCACTTAGAGAATGTCGAACTGAGGGAATGCTTTATTGACAGAGGGTCAGTCGAGAGGTATTGAAACACAGTCAGACGTTCAGTACTGAGGGGGGCCCTCATTATCAGAGGGTTAATAATGAGTCAGTTCCTCAATGTAATGTGGTCAGAATTGAGGCAGTGAGAAATGATTAAAGGGTCAAAGCGAACAATACAGGACTGTCAGTGAGTCAGATCTGTAGGAGTCAGAGGGTCAATACGGAGGGAGTGCCTCATTGTGTAGGTGTTGGAATTAAGGGAGTGCCAACTGATCAGAGAGTGAGTCCAGAGGCATTGTGTCACCGTCAATTTGTTAGAACTGAGGGAGTGCCACATATTAAGAGGGTTGGTAGTGATGTATTTGCAGCAGTGTGGGAGTGCCTCGATCTCAGAGGATATTCCTGAGAAAGTGCTTTTTTGTCAGTGGAACATGGAGTCATAGAATCGCAGATGTACAGAATGAAAGCAGACGCTTTGGTCCGACTCGTCCATACTGACCAGATAGATAATTATCTTCATCGTTGTGTGCAGGGGACAATTTCCAAGTTTGCAGATGCCATCAAACTTGAGAATTGTAAATTGTGAGAAGAATAATGTGAAACTCCAAAAGTGCATTGAAAAGTTGATTGAGTGGGCAGACAGGTGGAAGATTAGGTACAATGCGGAGAAGTGTAAGGTGATGCATTTTGTCTTTCAACTGTTTTTCCTACCAAATAGCAGTATGGACGTGCACAGTTGAAATTATGGCAGCAGTACAACTGTGCATTATTGTCAGAGGGTCAGGACTGAGGCAGTGTCTCATTGTGCAGATGTCAGAATTGAAGCAGTGTCACATAATGGGAGGGTCAGTCCTGAGGTATTACAGCACAGTCAGTGGTTTAGAACTGTGGGAATGCTTCCTTATCATATGGTCAGTACTGAGCAGGTGCCTTAATATCATATGTTCAGTCCCAATAGATTGCCTCATCATCGAGAGTCATTATTGAGTCAGTGCCTGTTTGTCAAAGGTACAGGACAGAAGGTGTGCATCATTGTCAGAGGGTCAATACAGAGGCAGGACCTGACTGTAATGGGGTCAGATTGGAGTGCGCCACATGCTTAGATGGTCAGTTCTGTAGTAGTGCAGCACTCTAAGTGGGTCAGTTCTGAGGTATTGCCTCATTGTCAGAGGGTCATTTCTGAGGCACTGTCTCATTGTAAGAGGGTAAGAATTGAAGGGGTCTCACACGTTTAGATGATCTGTTCGGAGGTATTGCAGATCTATCAGAAGGTTAGTCCTGAGGGACTGCCTCGTTGTCAGCAGGTCAGTTTGGAGGATGTGCTTCACTGTCAGAGCATTGGTACTGAGCGAGTACCTCATCGTGAGAGTCAGAATCAAGGGAGAGCTCACATTTTAGACAGTCAGTACATGAAGTCAGCACTGGCAGTGGGTTTGTACGAAGGGTCCATTCTGAAGCAGTGCCTCAATGTAATGTGATCAGAATGGATGGAGGGCCACATGATTAGCGGTTTAGTCCAAAGGAACCGAAGAACTGTCAGATCTCATTACCGTGATATGGAGGTGTCGATGTTGGACTGAAGGAGGAGTGAGGCTCCGAAAGCGTGTGTTTTCAAATAAACATGTTGGACTATAACCTGGTGTCGTATGACTTCTGACCTCGTTGACATAGCGTCAGAACTGTGGGAGTGCATTACAGTCACTGGTCAGTACTGAGGGAGTGCCTCATTGTCAGAACGTCAATGTTGTGCCAGTGCCTCATTGAAACGGGGGTCAGGATTTAGGTTGTGCCTCACGATTACAGAATCAGTACTGAGGAACTGCAGCTCTGTCAGAAGATCAGTTCTGAGGCAGGACTGGAATGTCAGTCCAGTCGCTCACTGTTCTATAGATCCCTGGCTCTGCCTCAGCCTCAGTATTGACACTCTGACAATTATGCCCTCCCCCTGATCTTACCCTCCAACAGTGCTGAAATGCCACAGTACTGATCCTCTCATCAGAGTAATAGAATCCCCACAGTGTAAAACAGGCCATTAAGCCCAAGTCCACACTGACCCTCCTAAGCGCATCTGACCCATCCCCTTAACCTATTCCTGTAATCCTGTATTTCCCGTTTGAGAATAAGGATCTCCCTTTTTATTCTCACATGATGCCCTCCCTCAGAATGGACTCTTTGACAATGAAGCCCACCCTTAGGAATGAATCTCTGATAAGACACTCACTCAGTGTTGACCTCTGATCATGAGGCACTCGCTCAGTCCTGGCACCCTGACAATTCTGATCCCATTACTCAGAGGCACTGCCTCACCAATGACCCTCTGACAAAGGAGTGGTGTGTCAGAACTGACCATCTGACAAGGAGGCACTCCTTCAGTCTGACTCTCTCTCACTGCTGCAGAAGTGATCTTTTGTTAATGAGGTACTGCCTGGGTTCTAACCCTGACAGAGCTGAAATACCTCAGTGCTTACTGTCAGTCTGTGGCAAACCCTCCATTCTGACACCATTACACTGAAGCACAGCCTCAGTGCTGACGCACTGACAAAGAGACTCTGTCTCAGAACTGACCAGTTGACAATATGTCAGTGCCCTCAGTACTGACACAATAATAATGAAGCCCTCCCTCAGGACTGACCCTCTCAATGTGAGGTCGCCATCAATGCTGATGCCCTTACAAGGAGGCACTGCCCCAGTTCTGACCCCTGCATAATTAGGAACTGGCTCTGTCTGACAGTGATGCTTGCCTGCAGTAGTGACCCTCGAACAATGAAGCACTCCCTCTGCACTGAAGCTCTGACAGTGCTTCAATCCCTCAGTAATGTCCCTCTGACAATGAAACAGTCCATCAGTTCTGACAAAGTCACAGTGCTGCAATGTCTCAGTGACACTGTAATCGTTTCACACTACCACACTTTTGATGACTTAATCGTGAGGCAATGCCTCTGCACTGATCCTCTGACACAGCTGCAATACCTTAGCACTGACCATCTCTGTGCAGCAAACCCTCAATTCCCACACCGTTATACTGAGGAACTGCCTCAGAACACAAACTCTGACAATGAGTCATTCCCAGACGACGAATCCTCTGACAAATGAACAATGCCTCAGAACTGACACGCCGGCAATTAGGCAGTCCCTTTGTACTGACCCGGTGATCATAATATCACAGTCATGACCCTCTAATTGTGTGGCGTCCTTTCAATTCGGACATCTTTCGAAAGAAGCACTGCCTCCGTTTTGATGCTGTGACAGTGCTTCAATAGCTCAGTGCTGACCTGCCAATCGTGGAGACATCCCACAGTTCTGATCCCGTTACATAGAGGCCCTCGCTGAAACCTGACCCTCTGACTGTCCAAGACTATCTCAGTACTGGTCCTGCAAACGTGTTGCACTGCCTTATTTCTCACCTCACTATATTGATACTGTGCATCCCACTGGACACTCTAACAGTGAGAGAGTCCCTCAGCAGTGACACGACTGTGAAGCGCTGCCACTGACCCTCTGACAATGAGGCTGTCAATTCTGGCCCCTTTACATTGAGGCACTGCGTGAGTATTGACCATTGAGGCACTTCCTCAGTAGTTACCTTCAGACAGATTCGGGTTAAGGCCAGATGGGGCTCAGGGTGGGGCTATGGTTAGGGTTAGGGCTGAGCCTAGGGTAAGAGTTGAGGTCAGGTTTGAGGCTGTAGTTGGGGGCTGGGACCAGGACCGGGACAAGCTCAGTCGGGTGTGGGGGGAGTGGGTGGTGGGATGGCCGAGGGCCGGGGCACGGGATAATCGGAGCAAGGAAAGTGACAGGCTGGAATTAGGGCGAAAGATCGGGGCTGGGTCAGGCTGGGGCTTGGATTAGAGTTATGTAGGGGCTCGGGTCTGGGACAGGCAGTGCTTGGAGTCGGGGCTGCGGGCTGGCTGCTTGGACATTAACCGGTTCTGTGTCGGCTTCGGTGTCGAATCGGGGTCAGGTTCAGGGCCGTGGTTGGGGTCAGGGTCAGGGTCCGGGCTGCGACAGGCTGCGGGGGAGTGTTGGTTTGGTGGGCGCTGATGGCTGGGTCTGGGTCTGGGTCTAGGTCGCTGGCATCTGTGCAGGGTGGGGTAGGATCAGGGCTGGGTGCCTGGGCCAAGGCCACGACAGGCATCTGGCCGAGGGCTGGGGGTTAGGGTCAGTGTCCGGTGTCCAGAGCCGGGACAGTTGGGGATTATGGTTGGATTTGGGGAATGGGGGCCGCGGCCGGGTTAGTCTGGTTTAGGGTTGGGTTCGGGGACTTGGGGCTGCGGCCGGGACAGTCTGGGGTTAGGTTAGGGATTGGGGACAAGCTGCGGCAGTGTCGGTGCTGCGACAGCCTGGTGGCTGGGGTCTGGGGCCGGTTTAGGGTTACGGCTGGGACATGGGCTGAAAGATGGGATCTGGGGCCGGTGCGGAGGGCCGAGGCAAAGGCTAGTTTTACGGTGATGGGCTTGGCTGGGGCCGAGGACTGGGTCGGGCCGAGCCAGGCCGCGGCTGCGACAGATTGTCGGCCGGGATTCGGCTGGGGTCTGAAGGCTCGGGTCTAGGGTGACTGTCCAGGTTTAGGGTTAGGATTGGGGCTAAGTTTTTGGTGACTTTTGGGGCCAGGACAAGCTCGGGTTGGTGTGGGGGTTGGGGGCTTAGGTTCCGGGCCAGGACAGGCTGGGATTCGTGTCGGGGGCTGGGGGCCGTGGCCGGGTCCAGAACAGTCTGGTGTTAGGGCCTGGAGCCGGGACAGGCTGCGGGCCGGGGTTAGGGTCAGTTCTGCGGTATGGGGGCGGGGCTCGGACAAGCTGGGGACAGAGGCTGGGGCCGGGACAACACCCAGTAAAGAAACCATAAAAGTCAGAGCCCCCTGTAAATAAATTGTAAAGTACAGAACTCCCTGTAAATAAACCCTGTAAATCTTCCCTAAAATCCCCCTAAAACCTCAAACAGACGACAGCAATAAAAAACCCCCTAAAACACAGAGCCTCCAGTTAATGAAAGCTAAAACACAAGGCCCACTGTAAATCAACACTAAATAACAGAGCCTCAGTAAAGCACTGCGAGATAGTAAGATTCAATTAGTACCTCATAGTCAGCAAGTCAGATGTGAGGCAGAGACTGTTTGTCAGACAGTCAGTAATGCGGACGCACATTGTTGTCTCACGGTCATTCCTGAGGTAGCGCCACCCGATTACAGGATCAGTCCTCAGGGAACGCCACGCGAATAGAGGATCAAATCTGGGTTATTGCAGCACTGAGAGGGTTGGAGTGAGAACCTCAGTGTCGGCAGTGGACTGAACTTCTGAGGAAGGGTCCCCGGACCAGAAACTTTGACTCTGTTTTCTCCTTCACAGATGTTGCCAGACCTGCTGAGCTTTTCCGGCAAACCTGATTGTCCTGGTCGACCAATTGTCTCCGCCTGCTCCTGACCCACCGAACTTATCTCCACCTATCTCGACTCCATTTTCTCCCCCTTGGTCCAGGAACTCCCTACCTACGACCATGACACCACCCACACCCTCCACCTCCTCCAGAACTTCCAATTCCCTGGTCCTCAACACCTCATCTTTACCATGGACGTCCAGTCCCTATACACCTGCATTCCCCATACAGATGGCCTAAAGGCCCTCTGCTTCTTCGTGTCCCGCAGGCCCGACCAGTCCGCCAACACTGACACCCTCATCCGCTTAGCCAAACTCGTCCTCACCCTCAACAAGTTCTCTTTCAATTCCTCCCACTTCCGACAGACAAAGGGAGTGGCCATGAGTACCCGCATGGGCCCAAGCTATGCCTGCCTCTTTGTAGGTTACACGGAACAATCCATCTTCCGTAGCCACACTGGCCCAAAACACCACCTCTTCCTCCGTTGCATTGATGACAAAATCTGCGCCGCCTCGTGCTCCCACAAAGAGCTCGAACAGTTCACCCACTTCACGAACACCTTCCACCCCAAACTTAAGTTCACCTGGACCATCTCTAATACCTCTCTCTCCTGACTGGACGTCTCTGTTTCCATGTCTGACCTCGAAACTAATATCCATTTCAAGCCCACCGACTCCCACAGCTACCTAGACTACAAATCCTCCCAGCCACCTTCCTGGAAAAATGCCATTCCCTATTCCCAGTTCCTTCACTTCCACCGCTTCGGTTCTCAGGATGAGGCATTCCACTCCCGTACATCTCAGATGTCCTCGTTTTTCAAGGACCGCAACTTCCTCCCCTCAGTGGTCGAGAACGCCCTCGAACATTTCTCCCGCATTTCCCGCAACTCATGCCTCACTCCCCCACCCAGCAATAACAATCAAAACAGAATCCCCCTCGTTCTCACGTACCAGCCAACCAACATCCTGATCCAATGCATCATCCTCCGACACTTCCGCCATCTGCAATCTGACCCCACCACTGAAAACATTTTTCCCTCCCCACCCTTATCTTTTTTCCGGAGGGACCGCTCTCTCCGTGAATCCCTTCTCCACTCCAAACTCCCCTCCAGACCCACCACACCCAGCACTTTTCCCTGCAACGGCAGGAAGTGCTACACCTGACCCTACACCTGCCCCCTCACATCCATTCCAGGCCCCAAGAAGACTTTCCACATCAAGCAGATGTTCACCTGCACATCGGCTAATGTGGTATACTGCATCCGCTGTTCCCGTTGTGGCCTCCTCTACATTGGGGAAACCAAGCGAAGGCTTGGGGACCGCTTTGCAAAACACCTACCCTCGTTTCGCACTAAATGACTGCACCTCCCAGTCGCGAACCATTTCAATTCCCCCTCCCATTCCTCAGACGATATGTCCATCCTGGGCCTCCTGCAGTGCCACAACGATGCCACCCGAAGGTTACAGGAACAGCAATTCATATTCCACTTGGGAACCCTGCAGCCCAATGGTCTCAATGTGGACTTCACAATCATCAAAATCTCCCCTCCCACTACCGCATCCCAAAACCAGCCCAGCTCGTCCCCGCTTCCATAATCTGTTCTTCCTCCCACCTATCCCCTCCTCCCAGCTCAAGCGCCACCCCCATTTCCTACCTACTGACCTCATCCCGGCCCCTTGACCTGTCTGTCCTCCCTGGACTGACCTATCTCGTCCCTAACTCCCCAGCTACATTTACCTTTACTGGCTCCATTCCAGACATTTGACCTGTCTGTCTCCTCTCCACCTATCTTCTACTCTATCCATTTTCTGTCTGCCTCCCCCTCATTCCCTATTTGTTTCAGAACCTCCTTCCCCTCCCCCACTTCTGAAGAAGGGTCTAGGTCCGAAACGTCAACCTTCCTGCTCCTCTGCTGCTTGGCCTGCTGTGTTCATCGAGATCTACACCTTGTTATCTCAGATTCTCCAGCATCTGCAGTTCCTACCATCTCTGCCAACGCAGAAAAATTGTTTGATGTACTGCAAGCTATTCAAGTCCTGGAAGAATTTTGCTGAGGGCTGATTAATATTATGCTCTTTTATAGCTTCGGTAGACACGATGGTATTGTTCTGAATATGTTAGAAAATTAAGACATACTCAGGGATAGACTCTGATGTAGACACAGGTTTGGCGACTGTTAGCAAAATAAGGCCGTGAAGATTAAAACTGTGAAAAGGCAGTAAATGGGGTGGAAGGAACATTTTAATTTAAGCTCCCTTTAATCGTGAAAAGTGAGACAAGATCGCAGTTTTATGAATGAATGAAATGCGGTAATAGTAAACATAGTACGCTTGTAAGTGGTCAGTAAAGTTATGAATGAATGAAAGTGCGAAAGTCGTAATATGGAATGCTTGTGTGTGCATTGCTGAAGAAAAACTTCAGTACAACAGTAAAGAGGCTTGCACTAGTAATTATTTAGCAAAATTCACTGGACTCTCGGGTGGTTCCCGCAGATTGGAAAACAGCCAATGTGACGCCACTGAGTAAAAAAGGAAGTAGACAAAAAGCAGGTAACTATAGGCCAGTCAGCTTAACTTCGGTTGTGGGTAAAATGTTTGAATCCATCATTAAGGAAGATAATACCAAGACAACTGGATATAAATTGTCCCATTGGGAACACCCAGCATGGGTCCATGAAGGGTAGGTCATGTTTAACTAACTTGGTGGAATTCTTTGAGGACATTACTTGCATGGTGGACAATGGGGAACCTGTGGATGTCGCGTATCTGGATTTCCAGAAGGCATTTGACAAGGTACCACACCAAAGGCTGCTACATAAGATAAAGTTGCACGATATTACAAGTAATATATTGGCTTGTATAGAGGATGATTGACGAGTAGAAAATTAAGAGTAGGGGTAAATGGGTGTTTTTCTGGTTGGCTGTCAATGGCTAGTGGTGTGCCTCAGGGATCAGTGTTGGGACTGCAATTGTTTACAATTAACATCGATGATTTGGAGTTGGGGACTAAGTGTGGTGTGTCAAAATTTGCAGATGACACTGAGATGAGCGGTAGAGCAACGTGTGCAGAAGACACTGAAAGTCTGCAGAGGGATATATAGTCTAAGTGAGTGGGCAAAGGTCTGGCAGAAGGAGTACAACGTCGATAAATGTGAGGTCATCCATTTTGGTAGGAATAACAGCAAAATGGATTATGGTTTAAATGGTTAAAAAATTGCAGCATGCTGCTGTGCAGAGGGACATGGGTGTCCTTGTGCATGAATCGCTAAAAGTGGTATTGCAGATGCAGCAGGGAATTAAAAATGCAAATAGAATTTGGGTGAAGAAGCTCCTCCTATCCTCAGTCCTCTGAACTGTTGGGGTGCATTATTGTGAGATGGTCAATACTGAGATAGTGTCTTATTCTTAAGGGGTTAGACTTGTGGGAGTGCCACACGATTGCAGCTCGTTGACATTGTCAGACTGAGGCACTCCCTCATTGTCAGATAGTCAGTACTGTCAGAGCTTCAGTACTGAAGCAGTGTCTCATTGTCAAATGGTCCGCACTGAGGTATTGCAGCAGTGTCAGTGGGTCAGAACTGTGGGAGTGTATCAGTCAAAGGGTCAAGACTGAGGCTGAACCTTGTTCTAAATTCTTATTGGGGGAGTGCTACATAACTAAATTACATAATTTTTAAAAATGAGGCATCAGCTGAATGTGATCCTCTGACAATTGTGCACTCCTTCAGTCCTGACACTAAAAAAACATAGCAGGACAGCCTCAAGCGGACCCTCTGACAATGAAGCATTCTCTCAGGACAATAATCTTTATTTGTAAACTAATCTGTAATACTATTTGACCTGTTAAATTTACAATACATACCGAGTCTAACTGCAGAATGCGCAGTTGCTCTCCGTCTGGTTCTGTCTCTGTGTATGCGAAGCTGCTTTCTTTCTCCCTGCCCCCAGAAATAACCCTATCCCAAACATTAACCCGAGATTCAGCCCTAACGCTAACCCTTGCGTAAGCTCTGAACCTAACCTCAGGACAAACACTGACCCTAACCTTCGCCTCAGGCCTAACACAAACCATAACCCTCAGCTCCAGCGCTTACCCTAACCTCACCTCTAACGCTAGCCTCAGCCCGAGACAAAAGCCCTCAAACACCAGGCCTCCTGCAAATGTACCCTCAGAAACCCCTTTGAATAACCCATAAAACGCGGACCTCACAGTAAATATCCCCTAAAACACAAAGACCCATTTAAACCAATCTTAAAAACAAAGCCCCCTGTAATTATACCCTCAAATACATGGTCCCATTTAAATGAACTCTAACACACATCACCCAGGAAGTAGAAGGTAAAACATAGGGCTCCCTACAAATAAATCCGAAAACACTGAGCACCTGTAATTACACCCCACTCTCAGCCAACTGCAAGTCATCCGTAAGAGTGGGCCCCTGACAAATAAACTTTGAAAAGATAGACGTAACTAGAAGTAACCGTCCCCGGTAAATAAACCCGAAGACAGACACGCCTTTCAGTAACCTGCAAAACACAGACCACTATAAATAATCCCTAAAACACAGAGCATCGTGCACAGATACCCTAAAACACAGACATCCGTGCAAATGAATTCTGAAACAGACAGCCTCCTGTATATATTCTCGGATGCAGAGTCTCATTTGAAAAAAATGCTGAAAACAGAGCCCTCTGTAAATACAACCTTAAGCACAGAGACTCCTTTATATATAACCAAAGAAAGGTCCCTCAGGAAATAAAGTGTAAAAGACACAGCCCCAAGTTAAAAACCATAAAAGACCGAGTCCCCTGTAAATAAATTGTAAAATATAGAGCGCACAGTAAATAAACCCTGAAACAGTGCCCCCTGCAAATCCTCCCCAAATCGAAGCCTCCTGCAAATAAACTCTCAGAGGCGACCCTAAAACACAGAGCCTCCAATTAATAAAACCTAAAACACAAGACACTGTAAATCAACACGAAATAACACAGCCCCCAGGACAGCACGGCGAATTGTTCGGATTGAGATAGTACATCATAGTCTGAGGCAATGCCTCTTTGACAAAGAGTCAGTCATGGGGAGGTGCAGTGTTGTCTGACGGTCATTGTTGAGGTAGCGCCTCATTGTAATAGGGTCAGGACTGAGGGAGCGCCTCATTGTACTCGGGTCAGGACTGAGATATTTGAAGTAGGGCAATGAAGGGTGTGTGTCCTTTTATTCTTTTAAAGTTAGAGAATGCCAGAAAGATTATCAACCCTGTATGATTTGACTGGGTTGGGAATTACTTAATGACAGCAGAAAGTTTAGTAGCCTGATTACCGCGGCTGGCTCTTGACATTTCACTGTTTCCGGTTTACTCATTCTTTCATTCAATTTCACGGAAGCGCTATTTTGAGAGTAGCTTTCTTAAAGGGAACGCGGACCCTATTCAACATGTATCTAACAGAGACGTGGCAGCGCAGAAAACTTGTTTGATGTCCTGGGAGACGTTTGTTGAGGGCTGATTAATATTATAATTTTTCATAGTTTCGGGTGACACGATGGATGGGATTGTTTTGTTCTGAGGATATATAAGAAAATTAGCACTCACTCAGGGATTGACTCTGATGCAGACACAAGTTTGAACACTGTTAGCAACAAGGGTTCAAACTGTGATCAGGCAGGAATGGGGTGGAAGGAACATTTTAATTTCGTCTCTATTTATTAGTGAAAAGTACGGCAAGATGGCAGTTTTATGAATTAATGAATGAAACGCGGTAACAGTAAACACAGTACGCTAATGAGTGGTCAGTAAAGTTATGAATGAATGAGAACGCGAGAGTGGTCATATGGAGCGCTTGTGGGTGCAATGGTAAAGAGGACCTTTAGTACAACAGTAAAGAGGCTTGTGATATAGTGTTACACAAAAAACACAGAAAAGGATATTTTAAGGCGATTGACCCTGTAATACTAAATGAAGCTCTGTGTTTTCGGGTTTATTTACAGGGGGTTATGTGCCGGGGGCTCTGTGGTTTACATTTTATTTCGTGAGGGACCTTTCTTCGGGTTTATTTAAAGGGTCTCTGTGCTTGACAGTGTATTTACAGGGGCCTTCTTATTTTACCGTTTGTTTAAATGAGGCTTTGCGTCGGAGATTATTTCCAGGAGGCATTGTGTTTCAGGGTTAATTTACAGGGATGTCCGTGTTTTTGGGTGTACACGCACGATGCTGTGTGTTTCTGGGATTATTTATAAAGACACGCCAGCCAGACTCCGGAAGCCTTGTTAAGTGATAACCAATATGAGTAAGCAGGGCAGAACACAGGATATCCAGGGACAAAGGTTATAAGATAAGCAAGTGACCACATGAGCGAACGGGTACCGCGTGTTTGAATCCGACTGGTAAATATGTGATACACAACAATTTGATCGAACTGACTGCCTGGTTAATTGAAAACCGAAGGAACTGCAGATGCTGCAAATCAGGAACAAAAACAAAATTGCTGAAAAAGCTCAGCAGTTTGGCAACATTTTTGAAGGCCAAAACAGTTAACGTTTAGGGTTTGAGTGCAGGGTGCTCTGTGTTTTGGATTATTTACAG
>NW_025968695.1:11547-21483 GCF_021869965.1 Rhincodon typus | reverse complement strand
TTTTCTTGCTCCTCTGATGCTGCTTGGCCTGCTGTGTTCATCCAGCTCCACGCCTTGTTATCTCAGAAGGATATGCTGGACAGGTTAGAAGATGTAAGGTTGTAGGGTTGGAAGATGCTAGTATGGGACATAAATTTGCCTCAGGCCTGTTTGACTGTTGTAAATCTATGCATTCAATTCCAGATAGAATTTTTCTTCCAACTTAAAGAAAGTCAATAAAAGTTGACTTTTAATGGATTTGGCAATTCACAGGAAAAGAGTTGGGCAAGGTCAAATTGATTACCAAGCAATTGTTAAAGTGTCCTCATTGCTTAAGTGGCTGTTATAGTTGAGTTCCCATAAAAAATAAAAGCAGGCTTCCTGCAGTCTTTGAGCTCTGTTTCACCTTCTCCAGAGACCCCTAGAGTATTATATATAAAGAATGAAAAATATTTTCAAAAACTAGTAAACACATATTAAATTCACGATGATTTCTTTGTATAACTCTGGGGGATTGCATGTATTAACTCTACAGGCACTCTATTTTTAAAAATTCCTCATTTATTGCAGGTAATTACATACAAACACACCTATTTTCTGGTTCACACCGTCAGGAATAAAGAGCAAGATTCAAGGACAAGTTTGGTCAATTCTCAAAGTGTAGCTACAATGCAAAAGTCATGTTACAACTTTGATTTTGATTTAAGGCTTGTTATTTTATCAGTTAATAGGTTTTTTCTCCCCCCAAAAGACTGCTTATTACAGTTCCCTCCTGTTGCACTACTCTGATATTAAGCTGCATGGATCAGGAAGGTGAAGGGTTCCATCAATAGAATTATAAAAGAAAATAATTAAAAAAGTTAATGGAATATTCACCTTTATCACAAGGTGACCGGAATACAAAGAAATAGAAGTTATGTCAGAGCTATACAGAGCCCTTGTTCTGCACTGCATTTCAGCAGGGATATATTGGTCTTGGAGGAGGTGCAGAAAGACCCAGAAAAATATCAATGCTAAGCTCAAGTTGCATAGAGATTGCAGAGACTAAGCTCAAATTTCCTTGAGAATAGATGATGAAGGAGGTGATCTAAATCACTAACAGATTTGATAGGATAAGTGAAGAGAAACTGTTTCCTCTGCTGGAGGGTCCAAAACAACTGAACATTAATCTTAAAATTACAGCTAGGCTATATTGGGGTTAGTTCAGAAAGTTCAAAACAAGGTGCAGTCGAAATCTAGATCTCTGTTCCTTCATAGTGCTGCTAAGGCTAGGGTGGAATTGAAAACTTTAAAACTGAGATGGGTTTTTGTTAGGCAAGAATATGAAAGGTGACACAACAATGGTGAGTAGATGGAACTAATTTACAGATGAATCATGATCTAATTGAATAGCAGAAGAGGCTTGATGAGCTGAATGACCTCATGAACTTTCTTATTTCCTCGAGCTGATGTAAGTTATTAAAACAAAAAGTACTGTAGAAGCTCAGCAGGTCTTGCAGCATCTGTGGAGAGAGAAAGCGTTAATGTTTTTCTTTGGAACTGATTTTATTTGTGATTTCTAGCATCTACAGTATTTTATTTTTGTTTGTGTAAGTCAGTTGAATTATGGTTGGACTAAGATAAAGGGGAATCAAAAGTCTTCTAAAGGTGTATAAAAAATAAAGGGAAGTTTCACTTTGTCCTTCAGTGTTACTGGAAATCTCTCCCTAATGGCATTGTGGATGTACCTACAGCACATGGAGTGCAGCAGTTCGAGAAGGTGGCATACCATCATCTTCTCAGGGAAAATTAGGGATGGGCAATAAATGCTGGCCTAGCCAATAGTGCCTTCAAGTTGTGAATGAATACATTTTTAAAAATCTTCCTGTGCTACTAGCAGCTCAGAAGTTCACCTTCAGACTTGTTTATTGCTCGTACTTGCAGCTCGAGTACTTTGTACATTTCAAGACTGATTGTGGGCCGAGTGAGAGCTTGTTGAAGATAATAAAGATGTCTGTGATTGATCGGAATTGGATCAACCACAATAAGACAGATAGGATAGAGATAGGGTCTGTGGGTATCTATTTGGATAATGTCACTGGAGAACCACTTGCCCTTTTCATTCCCCAATGCATTATTGACAATACTTCAAGGAAATGCCCATTAACACTCCACAGTCTGAAAAGCCAGCCCCAGGTTTATTTGTATAAATGTTTATATGGATGCAGAAAAAAAAATTGAAGTAAAATCAATAGCTCAATGAAATGACCCCACAAATGAACTGAACATTAAACATTTCTTCTTGTTCCTATTTATAATTAATGGCTTGCATTCAGTTTGGAACAATAACAATGTTCATTCAGTATTAATGTCAGTAAATAAGTTTTAGTTCTGTGTACCTTTTTAGATGGTAGAATATAACCTCACACTTCTGTAGTAATTTGTATTCTGTGGCTGTGCTATAGGTTTGAATGTTACGAGACCTCTAGTTGGTTGCAATAGCTTCTCTCTTCCCATTCCTGAAGTACTACCTCTAGCCATTACCCACAGACCCATCTCAGGCTTCTTCTTATTTCTCATTTATAGTCTGCCTCTTGGTGACACCATCTGAAATCACTGTAATAGTTTTCACGTGTATGCTGATTACATCCAATTCTACCTCACCTACACCTCTGTAGACTCCGCTACTTTTGCTAATTATCACACTATTTATCTGATATACAATAATAAATGAACAGTAATGTCCTCCAGTAATATAACAGAAAGACTGAAGCCATTGTCTTTGGTTGTCACTCCAAAGCCCATTCTGTAATTAACATCTCTATCACTCTTCCTGGTAATTGTCTCAGATAAAATTAGATTGTTCACAAATACGATTCTGAGAAGGGCTGCTGAATGCATGTACATGTCATCACTAAGATCAGCTATTTCTCTTGCCGTAAATTAGCTGATTTCACCCTGTCTCAATTCGTCTGATGATGTGACCCTTGTTCATGCCTTTACTGCTTTTCGACTTAAATGTCACAGCGCACTCCTAGCTGGTCTCCACATTTAAAATTCTGTTGCTTATGTCTGTTCACAAACCAAATGCTGCTTGGCCTGCTGTGTTCATCCAGCCCTGCACCTTGTTGTGCTCTGTATTACCCTGTGTTCACTGACCTACATTGGCTTCCCATCAAGCAAGAACTCAATTTTGAAATTCTCATCCTTGTTTTGAATTTCATCATGCCCTCTCCCTTTCCTATCTCTGTAATCTTCTTCAGCATCACAGTCATCTGATATCTCTGTTCGTCTTATTCTGATCTCTTGAAGATCCTCTATTATAGTGGTCCCACCTTTGTGTGGTTATACCTATGTCTCAAGGTCTGGAATTTCCTTCCTGAAAATCTCTGACTTTATTCCTCCCATATATCATTTAAAGCTATTTTTTTGACTAGGCTTTGAGCCATTGAACCTAATCTCTCTATTTGTGGTTCAGTTTCTAAACATTTTGCATAATATTCTGTGAAGCACCTTAGGATTCTTTATTATGTTAAAGAATCTATATAAAGATAATTTGATGTTGAATAGATAACTTTCTACACTCGAATCCATGCAGTACCAGATCACTTGTGATTATGCACTGATTAGACTTTACATATGTTCAATTGCAAAACATAAATAATTTAATCTATCAGACTCTTGCTTTACATTTCTTGTATCATTTAATGTATTTTAATTTAATTTCCTTTTCTCATTCCCTTTTTTGCTCCTTTTCCCTGCAATTTCATAGTCATGTCCACCTAATGTGACTATGTAATATAACCGCAAATGCTTGACATAGTCAGCAGGGTAACTGTGCAGAGAGAAACAGAGTTGACAAAAGGTTAATGACCTTTTGTTGGAACTCAGAAGCTAGATCTGTAAAACGTTTTGGACGTGACCTGACAGAGGAAAAGCTGAAGACAATAGAAGGATGAAATGAAAGTTCTGTAACAAGGTGGAAAGCAACTGATATTAAATTATTAACAAACAGGATCCTGGTACAATGCAAAAGGAGAAGGTAATACTTTTAGTAAATGAACAGAAGATAGGTCCGTTGGATTCAAAAATTGTAATAGCAGGATCATTGCCACCAGCTGCTCTCAGACAAAATAGTGACAATGGTTGTATTCTGAAGTTAGAGAACACCAGTTTTAACATGATATACCAGGGTGTAACATGCTTATTTAAAAAGTCCATGCTTTCCTTTAGCTTTGGTCAAACTCCATTTGAACATTATGGAATGATCAAAACAAAAACCCAGGCAATTATCCCTTTTAGCTAAGTAATTAGCCATGCAATCTAGCCAAATTATTCCAGAACCACAGTAATGCTATTGCCTTTTCTACCCTATGAAAAGTCCTAACAAGCAACTCAGGCAGTTTGCCACCACACTCTGAAGCTCCACTAGAGATGCCCAATAATGCTGATCTGCTCAGTGACATCTGTATGAATAATTAAAAACAGCTTGGAGATAAACAAGTGAAATTTAAAATCAAGAAAATTATAATTTAATGGATTTGTTACAATATAGGTTTATTTGTGCTAAAATGATTGGCTTTCTTTGAACTTTCCCTGTCTCTGTGACTCGGTTCCACAATGACTGGAATCTAGGCAGAACCAGATTCTTTCAAAACTGCACTTCATCAGGTCTAAAACCTTGCTTATTACTGTCCAGTGAGATGCTGAAGATTTTCTACCATGAATACTGCAAAGTTATTAGAGAACACCTATATATTTTCAGCTTTTCTATGAGGTTGTGTATAAATTATGTTGAAGTTTCCCTTTGTGTTGTTGTTTGTTTTCCTTTCTGTTGTGGTGTAGGGATTTCTCTGCATGCGTGGTACATTGAGAAGCAAACAATCCTGCTCTATGATGTTTCCTAAGATGACAATCAATCTGTATAACCTGGTAAATATAGTCGCAGCATGGAAAATGATGTCTTTTAAACAAGTCAAAAACAAACTTAATTGCAGGAGGGAGTAAGTAGACATTGCCGAATATATAACTTTTGAATTATATTGCCCACCATATCACTGATGATTACAGAGCTTGCGAGATGCCTTAGGCAAACATCAGTTCTGTGTTTGCCTTTGTTGAAAGTATACTGGTCTTGAGCTTGTGGCTCACAACATCCTTTCCAGATTTGCTTCTTACTCCACACTCTTGAAATATTGCCTAATGTGAATGGATTCATTCCAGGTTACCACAAGAAAGGGTTGTAATTTTACACTGGCGGCTCCCTGAAGCCTTAATTTGCAGTCACTTAACTGTTGGGATAAGCACCAAATATAACCCCAGCTGTTTGGAAACAGCCTGTTACATCATTTTTTTTGGGCTGCAGTGATTGATGTAAGTGGCTGATTCCCACTATAGCCTGCTGTGTTCCAACTGTCCTCATTTGGACCTCTCTGAAAGAGCAACATCTACTGACCCAAGAGTAAATAATGTCCTCAATTCTGCACTGTCATAGTCCATACTGTCAATTTGTGGCTGACCCAATATCCTCCAATTAAATCTGCAGCATTTGGCTTAAATTACTTCCTATTTATACATGAGGAAGTTGAACATTACGCCTGAGGACTTCCCAGTCCATTAGAGTAGAATGGGTGGAAACAGATGGCCAACCCCCAAACCAATAAGTGATGTGGCTAACAACGGAAGGAACATAAGCATTAGGAGAGAGAGAGTTAGGCAAATGCTACAGTCTTTCACAAGACTTTGCAAAGCTTAAAGTGTTGAATTTGATTAAGATCAGCTGTTTTATATCTTGGGGAATTGTCAGGCAAGGTTTAACACTCTAGGGGTGGTTTGGAACCTCCAGGCACAACCCACCCCCCACCCCACCTTCTGGTCTTGATGTAAGTGATAGTAAGTGACTGATCAACTGGCAGAAAGTGAGTTGGTCAGTAAAATACTTTGAAGAGGTAGCATACCATTATAACAGGGCTTTTAGTTTCAACCATGAAGATAATTTTTCAGGTGGCTTGGTAATCCTGGCAGATAAAAGAAAACAAGAAAGGGCAAATTAATGAAGTAAATGTATTTACAGCACTGTTTGTGAGTCAGGAAGAGGAAGATCAATCCAAAAATGTGCATTCTAGGTGGATTGGCTTTGCTAAATTGTCCTGTACTATCCAGGGATTTGCAAGCTAGGTCGATTAGCCATGGGAAATGCAGGATTACAAGGGGTGGGTGTAGGAGCTAGGTGGGGTGCGATGCTGTTTGGAGGGTCAGTGCAGATTGGATGGGCTGAATGATCTCTTTCCACACTGTAGGGATTATCTGATTCTATTCTATGATTGTAAGAGTGTTTCCTCTAAGCACAACAAGCTTACACATTCCTTGATCTCTATCTCCCCAGCCTCCTGAGTCCTGTCATTTGCCCCCTGCTTTGCACAATCTCCTATTTATTCGAAATCTGTTTCCCACTGGTTTTCATGCCCAACAAATCAGCATCCCAGTCAGGCTGGTTGCCAGGTGTGAAATCTGCTGGGATTGTTTTAATAACATCCTGCAAGTCAAGCATGCAGTGTTTCCAAGACTTGCAAGAAAAAATCCCCTTCTGTGCTCCCACACAAACACCCACCACACTCTTCATGGCTCTAAGTGAGTGTCAAGGCCTGTGGTTCAGATTTGTAGAGCTGGTATTAGAATTATTGTCACAAGTGATCAAAAAATGTTTGAGTTTTTTTTTCAGAGATAATCTTGCCACTCCCTATCACTGTGATCTCTTCCAGCCTGGCATTCTTTGGAGGTTCCTGTATTCCTCCAATTCTGACCTCTTGAACACCTCTGGTTTTAATTCTTCGAGCAATTGTTCCAACGGTGACATGGTAGCTCAGTGGTTAGCACTGTTGCCTCACAGCTCCAGGGTCTCGCGTTCACTTCCAGCCTTGGGTGACTGTCTGTGTGGAGCTTGCACATTTTTCTCCATGTCTGCATAGGTTTCCTCTGCGTGTTCTGGTTTCCTCCCACAGTCCAAAGATGTGATGGTTAGGTGGATTGGCCATGCTCAATTGTGTGTCGTGTCAAGGGATCTGTAGGCCAGGTGGATTAGCCGCAATAAATGCAGAGTCCTGGGGATATGGTAGGGCTCTGGATGGAATGCTGGTAGGAGGGTCAGTGAAGACTCATTGGGTTGAGTGGCTGTGTTCCACACTCGTGGGATTCTATGATACCATAGTCAGCCACAATCTTGGCTGCAAAATCCTTAACCTCAGCAATGCCTCGACCTCCTGACCCTTTAAGATGTCCAAGCTTTCAATCATCTGGAGTAATATCTTCCAAAGTGGCTTAATGTTTCATTTTGTTTGGTAATACTCCTGGGAATTGCCTTGGAGTGTTTGTTAATTTTTAAAAGCAATCTACACATCTAGAAACAAAACTTAGACGTGTTAGTTTTGCACATCTAAATTGATAGGGATTGTTTGTGTTACAGGAGTCTCAGATTTCAATGCTTATTCCCAGAGTTTTCAAAGTCTAGCTGTTGAAGCATTCAGCAACAATTTGCTACCCCCTCTGCCATGCTTGTTCAGAAAACCCATCTCATTGTAGTATAAGAGAAAGAAAACACTCGGAGGAAAGGCCTATTTCACCCATCAGAGCTGACATCTTTAGCACTGTACTGCTCATGTTTCAAGTTCTTTTTGGTCCTTGAATAGCTACAATGGTGTTACTTCATCTGGCAAAGTTTTCCAAATGTTCATAACTTTTTCAAACCAGAGGGCTTCTTCTCAATTGCGCGTGAAATTGATTTTTCATAATTCTAAACCTGTGGCCTCTAGTTGAGATTTGATAGCTAATTTTAAAGTCTAGTTTTAGTTTAGCTATACCTTGTGATGTTTCATATTTTAACTGTCTTCTTTCCTGGGGTTTGAGCTTCTGCAGTATTTCTTTCTAGTTTATTCTATTTACACTTGGGATTAGGCCAGCAATTTGTCACTTTGTCTTTCCCAAAGCCTGTATGACTTGTCTAGTGTGTGGCCAGAATCGAACACACACTCCAGAATGTCCTCTGACCTGTACACTGTGAAATTGCAGTTGCAGTCTCAAGAGACTTGTATTCTCCTGTTCCACCCATTTATCCAGGATTTTATTAGCTTTTAAAAATTGTTTCATCACATTGTCTAGACACTAAAGGTGATGAAACCAAAAAAACTGCGGATGCTGTAAATCAGGAACAAAAACAGAAGTTGCTGGAAAAGCTCAGCAGGTCTGGCAGCACCTGTGAAGAAAAAAATCAAAGTTAATGTTTCAGGTCAGGTTCTGAGGAAGGGTCACCGGTCCCGAAACATTAACTCTGACTTTTTCTTCACAGATGCTCAAGGTGATGAGCCTACTATTGGATACAGATCATTTTTAAGCCTTTATGCTCTCATGACATTTTTAAACGAATGCATATTTGTTTATATAACTTACTGTATGTACCTTGCATGAAAAGCCTTCTAGTTGAGTTTGAAGCTGTGGGAATTTGGATTTAATTACAGTCTCAATATATAAAAAAAAAGGCTGATTTTTTTTTTGGAAACATGAAGATAACAAATTCTTGTCAGGGGTTGCATGGGAGGGAGGGAATGCTGGATCAGTTGTTAAGCCAAGTGCTGTTTCCAGTTTATTCCAGTCGTTGGGATTCTAAAATGCAAATTAGGTATTTTTGCATTGGTGCCAAAGCAGAAGGGGCAAAGATGACAATGCGCTGGGCAAAATGTGAAGTGGACTTAACGAAGGCAGGTTAAATGCTATACAACAGATGACAGAGATAGACAGTGTCACTGTGGCTATGTCACTGGACTAGTAATTCAGAGGCCCAGACTAATGCACTAAGGATAGATACACAGCAGCTCAGAGAACTTAAACTCAATTTGAAATTGAGAGCTGTTCCCTGTGATCGTGACAATGACACTATCATTGACAAATAATAAATTCATAAACACCTATCTGCTTCACTAACGTTTTTTAAGGAAGGAAATCTGTTATGTTTAGCTGGTCTGGCCTATATGTGAATCCAGACCCACAGCAGCATGATTGTCTTTCAACTGGCTGCTTAAATAGCCCTAGCAAACCACCTAGTTCAAGGGCAAATGGGGATGAACAACAAATATTGGCCTTGCCAGCAATGTCCTCATGTCATGAAGGAATTTTGTAAATGTGCTTGCAGATTACAAGCAAAATGAAAAACAACAGTATTGATAAGTGATATTGAAATAGCTACTAAATTGTCCTCCAGTGATCTATGGACTAAATATTTCAACAAGTAGTCTGAAAGTTGTTGTCAGCTTTGTGTTCGGTATGGCTCTATTAAGTAAACAGTTACCTCCAGTTTTGCTATTGTTCCTTGGTGCCACACTTAATCAAATGCTATCTGGATGTCAAAGACAGTCACTATAACCTCACATCTGGAATTAGCTCCATTGTTCTGTTTGGACGAAGGCAGCATTGAGGATTGTAGCCCACACTAAGCATTGGTGGGCAGGAAGTTGTTGTGTAAATGCTATTTGATAGAATTTATATCCCTTCTGATAAGTGAGAGTAAATTGGGGCAATAATTATCCACATTCAATTTGTCTATGCTTTCTGTGGACCAGACATACCTCAGGAAGTTTTCACATATCAGGTAAATAATAACCACTGCATTGGAATGGTTTGATTAGTAGCAGAGCTAGTTCTAGAGCACAAGTCTTCAGCAAGCCAACCACTCTATTATCAGGAACCTTTCCTGAATCCAGGATCTTCAGTCTTTTCTTGATATCACGTGAGGTGAATTAAGTTGAATCTGTGATGCTGGGATTTAGGAGGAGATCAGCATTGATCATTTACTTGACACTTTGTCTGAAAATTGTTGTAAACATTTCAAAGATAGTAGGAACTGCAGATGCTGGAGAATCTGAGATACCAAGGCGTAGAGCTGGATGAACACAGCAGGCCAAGCAGCACCAGAGGAGCAGGAAGGCTGAC